>NC_069503.1:448096116-448396116 GCF_027579735.1 Bombina bombina
CCCCCAGCCACCCCCGCCCACGATCCCGCCCCCCTTCACATAACCAGGGCCATCGATGGCCGCCACCCGCCTCCCGGTCCGGCTCCCACCCACCAACGCAGCAAGCCACCGATCTCCGGTGCAGAGAGGGCCACAGAGTGGCTCTCTCTGCACCGGATGGCTTGAAAAGGTTATTGCAGGATGCCTCCATATCGAGGCATCACTGCAATAACCGGAAAGCATCTGGAAGCGAGCAGGATCGCTTCCAGCTGCTTTCCACACTGAGGACGTGCAGGGTACGTTCTCAGGCATTAACTGCCTTTTTTCTGAGGACGTACCCTGCACGTCCTCAGTCATTAAGGGGTTAAACTGTGAGTCTATAATCACACAGTTTGTTTACAAATTTGCATTTTTAATCATTTCAGCAAGAAGATATGGCTAAAATAGTGCTGCAGCTAATAGCATAAAACAAGAAGATGATAAAGGATGAGTCCAAAATTTACAGTAGGTAATTTATTATCATTCACAATGATAATTGTGGTAGAGTTTAAAGAGCCTTAAAAGTGTTTTTGCTTGCATAACTATGGTGTCAATGACAATCTTTTGACTGAGGCCGTTTTGTGACCGTGTTTTTATAGGGGACGCACCTTCAGGCACTCTAAGGGCAGAACAAAATCCCAATACTTGTGTAGCTTATTTATATGATTTCTTGTGCTTTTGGGTCAGTAGTGGTGTACGTCTTGGAGTTCTGTCATGGAAACCTTCTGCGTCTAGTACACAACCTACTGTGCAAACTGAAACCTCAGTGCCTGTTGCCACCAAGTCTTGCTGCTGGTCTTTTGCAGTCACTCAAGGGTTTTTCTCAACCTGCCTTCTCAGAAATCTGGTTGCAGCGGTTGATAACTTCCTTGTTCCTTGTTCTGCCCCGTCCAGATAGAGTAACCACTGTTCCTTTAACTTTGAACTTGCGAACTATGCTTCCAACGGTGTCTCTATGAACATTTAATGCCTTTGCTATCTTTTTGTGTCCTATTCCTTGTTTGTGAAGGGTGATGATCTCTTCTCTTAATTTTTTGGACCATTCTTTTGACTTAGCCATATTTCTAACATGAAACTCGGCAAAGCCCTAATCAGTTCCGGTATTTCATGTGTTCTAGCTCAAGCACACCTGGTTCTACTAATGAAGCCCTTGATTAGTTGCTTCAAGTGTGCTTGAGACAACACCTGCTTTGCATATTTAAGCTTTTGTGAGGGATTCTATTCAGGGGTTGAATAATTTTGCATTAAAAGTTGAATCTGAGGAAACTACTTCAAGCATTCATTGTGAAGAACATAGGAATGTAAAGTATTCCTGACACCTTCGGGTTAAGCGCATTTGATCTAGCTCAGTGTTAGGTTAGCGACTTAGCGTGTGTGCGATAACTAATATTTTTTAGCGCACTCTATAGAAGTCTATCAGGAGAAAGCATTAGTGCGGTCGTGATATCTGAAGTCTTAGGGGTACATTTATTAAAGTTCGGATGGACATGATATGATAGCGTATCATGTCCGCCCCACATCAATAAATGCCGACAGCATATACACTGTGGGCATTTATCATTGAACTGCTGGTGCAATGCCACCCCCAGCAGATTGGCCGCTAGAAGGAGGTGTCAGTCAACCTGATCGTATTCGATCGGGTTGATTTCTGTCCGCCGCCTCAGAGCAGGCGGACAGATTATGGAGCAGCGGTCTTTAGCTTCTTCATAACTTCTGTTTCCGGCAAACCTGAAGGCTCGCCAGAAACAGGGGGCATCAAAGCTCCGTACGGAGCTTGATAAATTGACCCCTTAAAGTTAGATGTCACTGGGATTTAGTTTGCGTGCTAACGTTTTTCTTTTAACTTGAACTATGTACGCCATTGCAGCAGCAATAATTTTTAACTTTAGCACAGTTTGCGTGAGTGGGAAATAAATTAGCGCAACACTTGTAATCTGGCCCAGCGTGTTCACAATGAGTTGCCAAACCAGCTGTAGAGTTTAAATGTATGGGGAAATCATTAATTTAGGTTTATTATTGTATGTTAAATAGCTATTTCTGCTAATGCAAAACTACACCCCAATAAAATGGACCAAGCTTGTGCAGAGAGCAGACCTCATTATCTTATCTGCTTAATTATTTCCACATAGTCCTCCTTTTCTTTATGCTCACTGTTTACTCAAAGGCCAACATAATTGAAAATAAACATATTTGTTCTTATCTGTAAAACCCTCCACTGTAGAAATGATTTCCTCTAAACCTTCTTGTTTATGTTTTTCAGCAACTTAAACTACCCCAGACTGTGATAGTTTGAAACCACTTGTACAGAAGGTGCATATTCTTTCTTTTACCAGCCCTGCAGATAAGCACATATTACTAAAAATAACTGTATAGTTCAATATTACTTTGTAGTTTAGGGAAACACAACAAAGTTGTAGCTTTGTACATCAGAAATAACCTGTACAATGTGCATTATGAAGCACTTTGGTATAACATTTGTTTATTGGTGCAATTTTACAGCTATGTTCTAAGCAAAAAAAATCTACACCAGATTTCTGAACATGGTGATTTAAAGGGACACTGAACCCACATTTTTTTTTTTCGTGATTCAGATAGAGCATGCAATTTTAAGCAACTTTTTAATTTACTCCTACTATCAATTTTTTTTCGTTCTCTTGGTATCTTTATTTTAAAAAGCAGGAATGTAAGCTTACGAGCCAGCCCATCTTTGGTTCAGCACCTAGGTTGTTCTTGCTGATTGGTGGCTAAATGATATTCACCAATCAGCAAGCGCTATCCAGGGTCCTGAACCAAAAATGGGCCAGCTCGTAAGCTTATATTCCTGCTTTTTCAAATAAAGATAGCAAGAAAACAAAGAAAAATGGATAAAAGGAGTAAATTAGAAAGTTGCTTAAAAATGCATGCTTTATCTGAAACATGAAAGAAAACAAATGTGGGTTCAGTGTCCCTTTAAATCACCATGTTCAGAAATCTGGTGTAGTTTTTTTTTTCTTAGAACATAGCTGTAAAATTTAAAAAAAAATTAGGTTCAGCATCCCTTTAAGAATCCTGCTAAGTGAAACAGCTTCATTCACACAATCAAGATAAAGCATTTTTAAATGATGAAACTAAAATTTGATTTATAATTAAAATTAGAGGTGTGCATGGGAGAAAAATGTTTTTAAACAAATTGAATATCGACAAATTCATGGAACATTTACATTTGTTTTTGCTAAATAAATGTAAATGTTCCTTTCCTACATATGAACAAGTTTACTTGTAGGGTAAAATACTTACCTTTAGTATGCTGGAGAGCCGCACTAATCCCAATACTTCTTCACAGAGCCCCAGGCGCGCACTAATAGGAGACTTAGGACGGCAGCTCCCAGGGTCTGCACTAAAGAACCTTCTCCTTTAGTTCAGGCCCTGGGAGCTCCTGCGCTAAGCCTCCTATTAGCGTGGTCAGGGCTATGTGAAGAAGAGGACAGGTTTAGCAGAGCTATCCATTGTGCTAAATGTAAGTATTTTAACTATTTAAAGGAAACTAATCAATAATGGCATATTCATCATGATTCATTAATTTTCTTTCATTTTTATGCTGCATTTGTTTGGATATACATTTCACGGAAAAACGATCCATATTTTTGTTTCATTAACAAATGTGCATTCATAATGAAACAAATGAGCACGTCTAATTAAAATACAAGTTTAGTTTTGTATTAACTCTTTTAAATCCAATTATGTTCTTATCTTCATTAAGTGTTCTGCCTTGCTTTTCTGAATATAATTTATGGTAAGATCTGCTAATAAAACTTTAAATACACAGTCAAAAAACATAGGAGGTCACTTACTAGACGAGGGGGGTACAAAAAGAAAACCCACCCAGAGGAGGCCAGTATAGTTTACAATTTGAGTTCCAGGCCTCTTTCTACTGATGAGACTAAGCTTTAAAATAGAGGTTTATCATTTATTCCCACTCCCAGACATGACAATTTCCAGACTGTAGTTGACATGTATCATTTTCAGTGTCAAATTTACCTAAAAGATATCTTTAAAGACAAATTACCTATATCGACTGCTTCTACGTTTAGTACACCTTCTAAATTTGACCCTGTGACGTCTAATGCTTCTATAAAAAGTTTCAGTAGACTGTGTCGCTCTGACTGACACACGCACCTTCTCTAATTTATCTAAATTAGAACGACTGGCCCTTGATACTCTTATGAATGAAGCTACCATCACGATACGACCTGCTGATAAGGGTGGCGCTATAGTCATACAGGACTATAGTGATTATAGACTTGAGGCACTTCGACAATTAACTGACTCTTCCACATATGAACGACTACCATCTAATCCCACATGTCAATACAAGAAAGTTGTAGGTCAACTTATTAGCCGGGCTCTACAGATGAGGTACATCACCCCACAGGAGAGTGAGTTTTTAACCACGGGTTACCCTAAAACTCCAATTCTATATCTGTTACCTAAAATTCATAAATCTATTACGTGTCCCCTGGGGAGACCCATTGTTTCCTCTAGGGATTCTTTATTTACTGGCATTGCCAAATTTGTTGATTTCCACTTATAACCAGTAGTGAAAAATTAATTTTCTTTTTTACTATATTCTTCTACTCTGATTAGAAAACTGAATTTCCTAGACTTAATTGATGCTAATGATATATTGGTGACTATGGATGTGGACAGCCTCTATACTGTCATTCCTCATAATGGTGGTTTGGAGGCTGTTAGGTCCATAGTCGCTAATAATATTTCTCATTTGAAAACAGCTATAATTTAAAAATAGTCAGCATGGCTATGGGATCTAATATGGCCCCTGCTTATGCCAATATTTATATGCTTTGGTATGAAACAGAAATAATGAAACCCATGTTACACCCCAAGATTGGGTTTTATACAAGATATATTGATGACCTGTTTTTTATATGGAATAGTGACTTAGATAGCCTCTTTAACTGGGTACAAGAATTAAACAATATTGACCTTCCAATTTGATTTAAAATTGAACATGATTTAAAACAAATTCACTTTCTGGATTTGAATATTTTCAAAAAAGATCACACTTAAAGCATCAGACAAGGTACGTCCCTATTCTCTAAACCAACTGATCAGAACTCTCTGTTATTAGCTTTGAGTTTCCATCCCAAACATAAAAAATGGGGGTTATATCCTCTCAGCTCACAAGGGTCGTCCGTAATAACTCAGAACCAGAACTGCTTACTGCTCAATTGGACCAGATGTGCACTAAATTGGCCCAAAGAGGACATGACAAAAAAGACATTCTGACTGCCAGAAACAACTTAGAAAATTGTACTCAATCGATGTTGCTTTCTACTACAACCAAAGACCCCGAGGTAACTGATCAGCTTAACTTTGTTACTACCTTTGTTATCAAGCATCAGATCATAAAGAAATCGATTCAAAGTAGATGGGATATATTGGGAACTGACAAAAATATTGCTAACTAGAGACATAAACCAGATAGAGTCGTATATCACAGAGCAAGGAACATTAGAGACATGCTGATCAAAACTGACAACAAACAAAGTTACCAACAGGAAACATGGCTGAAATCAAACAAGATGGGTTGCTTTAGCTGCAGAGATTGTATTACGTGTAACAGCATGCATGTGGGGGACTCTTTTCGACATACCATTAGACACAGATTGACATGTAGCAGCAAATATGTCATTTACATCCTTATATGTCCCTGATCCCTATTTTATGTTGGGAAAACCATCACTTTTTTCAAAGACAGAATGGCCAACCACAGATTCTCGATTAGAGAGGCAATGAAGAGTGGCAAGTCTGATCTTCCGGTGGCACGCCACTTTGTGACACACAAGCACAATCTATCCAGTTTACGCAGTATGATTATTGACCACATCCCCCCACAAAAGAGGTGTGGTAACAGTGCAAAAATGTTACTACAATTGGAGACAAGATGGATCTATGCTCTTGATACAGTATTTCCTAAGGTCTGAACATTAAAATGGACTTTGGACCTTTCCTTGGCTGAATTAAGCTGACTATATCTATACTATAATGCTAGTCTGTTCCCTATATTCATTGCTATGTGCCATCACCATTTACACTTACCTGCTCTGACCACAGCTTTTACCTATGTGTGTACTAAAATACCAATGGATTGTATTTGTGATTTTTGATTTTGTTTTTCCCTGATCACCTTTTGTAGCCATCCCATATATTGTTTTTGAAGCACCTGGACTATTCTGACACCAATAGGATGAGGAGGAGCATATTTGGGTGACTGAGGTCTGATGTTCGGTACCACCCGTGATATGTGGGGCATATGTGGGGCATGAAGTTGGAACGAGCTCTCCTAGAGACATTTTTTGTGCTTATGACCATGCGTTAGGTACCCCCTCTACACTCAACATCTGATGCTATTGATGCAACATATGACATATATGTACTCTTTGTATGACGTCAAAAATACAGGTGGATACAGAGATTCATCAAGGAACATATAATCCTTTGTGCGTGATGAACTTTAATTTCCTGTCAAGTTTCTACTACGGAATCATCCGCTTATTGTGGAACATGAATCTACGCATATTTGCCTTTACGCAACAGTGTTGCAACTATTCATGGGTTGATATCCGTATGTTCCGGCATATGAATGACACTCCAGCTACACATGCCCTCTTTGACGTCACCATCACACTGCGTCATCGGCTATGTTAATTTGCCATGTGGTCTACTACGTGAACAGCGGTGGATAACAATAGTGCTTACAGGTTGCTTGACTTGGACGTGCTTTGTAATTATGTGACGTGCACGTAGGCAGCACGTTTTTTGAATCAGGTGTTTGAAATTTGGCTACTATCACCGGGTATATAGGAGCTGTAGTCAGACAGGTGTTTTACACTTTTTGTTGTTGGATATCACTCTGAGGATGGATTAACCTTGGGACTGTCTTTGCTTTGGGAACATTTGACAAAGGTGCCAGTACAGCACCGAAACGTCATGCAATCTCCCTCTGTATTTTAATGGTATATTAAAAGTTAATTTTTATCTTTCCAAACTCCAGTGAGTGCGGCCTTCTTTGAACTTTGTAATATTTTGACATTGCACCCCGGCAGGTGTCATATTTGGATATTAGGAGTGCAACACCTTCTGAGACTGTGTATATATATATATATATATATATATATATATATATATACTGTATATTTCAATGTGAGAAAGCACTTAATGGTCTTCTTCAAATAAAAAATAGCTTTTAATACAATATTTTAAAAATCCTGATGTTTCGGTCTGGTCCCTTTGTCACATGATATATAATATATATATGTATGTTTGTTTGTCCTGAATACATCATTTGACAAAGGGACCGGTGCCTGAAACGTCATGATTTTTTAAATATTGGATTACAAGCTGTTTTTTATTTGAAGAAGTTCATTAAGTGCTTTCTCACATTGAAATATCATGCTATTTGTTAGCACCTTGGCGGTTGTGACATATGAGGAGTGCATACCTTACCGAAGATATATATATATATATATATATTTTTTATTTTTTTTTTAACTTTCTGTAGTGTGAACCCTACTCCCCCACCTACCTCCCTGATCCCTTCCACACTGCTTTCTAACCACCCTTTTACTTAATGCCACCATCTAGGTACTGACAGCTGTCTGCCAGTACATAGTTTGAAGAGTTTTTTTATTATTATTTTTTTTATTAATAATTACTTTTATTGTCTTCTCTTAGTGTAGTGGTCCCCCTCACCCTCCCCTCCAACTGATTGTCACTGAAAGCCCCACACTTTTACGTTGTACAGCGTTCCATCCCTCCCTCTCCCTTCAATTTTTTCTGCAGTGTAGGAACACTCTCTGCCCCCTTTGCCACTGGGCCACTCACCCACCTCCCACCTTCCCTCTCACACCAACAACCATCCACAACAAAAATAATTACAGATAATGCCACTGTCTGTAACAATCTAAAAATCTACCTTCATATGGTAATGGGAGATCGATCAGCGCTCCCTTAGAATATGAAGGTAAATGCCTTCTGCCACTGGCTGCCATCATATCTGTCAGAGCCGGGAATGCAACATTAGGCAGAAGGTAGGACATATACTACATCAACAGTCTAAGCAAGCCAAAGTACCCTATGACATAGTAGCTATGTTCTATAGGCTTAAGGGGTTAAGTACAGAAGAATTCAGTATAGTAACGTTACATATGTGTAGTATACTACTACTTATTACTGTACCTTCAAGAAAACTTTTATTTTTACCAACAATGCAGTGCACAAAAATTAGATGTATAAATAAAAGAATAAGTTTAAGAATTGCAGAGAATGACAACATTAAAGCTAATATAGCTGATAACAGCTTCAGATAAAGCAAAATGGCAAGAATCTGCACTGTAGTTCAAAACAATTAGTTTAGTTTGAAACATTTCAAACTAAATTCTTCGAAAACGAACATGACTATGGCTAATGGTAATTTAGCTTAAAGAAGTTACATCTTAAAGGTGCCACTTCTAACTGTCTTTGCCACCTCTGAGGTTAAGGTGATTGATTAGAATCGCTCAAGAGCAGGGGGCAATGTTGACCCATTTACTGTGAAGTATTAGAGACACAAATAGAACTTTCATGATTCAGAATTAGCATGTAATTTACTTTTAGACTATGTAATTTACTTTTAGACTATGTAATATATAGGGATGGGCGAATGTTTCTAAAAATTCGAAATTTAAAACAAATTTTGACACATTCGTTCGTTCGAATCGAATTTCGAATGTTTATATAACATTCTAACATTCTATTTTCGAATTTTCATTTTCGAATTTTTTAATAAAATTCGAAAATATTCGTTCGAATAATAGAATGTTTAACTATGTATTCATTCAATTTCAAAATGTAATATTCGAATTCGAATGTGACATTCAAATTCGAAATATTATTACTAGTCTACAACTGTGTTTAATAATTGTAATATTCAAATTTGAATGCTACATTCGAATTTGAATGTCACATTCAAATTTGAAATAGTATTTCTAGTCTAATACTGTGTTTTAAATTCAATATTCGAATTCGAATGTGATATTCGATTTGAATGTGACATTTGAATTCGAAATAGTGTTTCTAGTCTACAATTGTGTTTTATAAATTTAATATTCGAATTCGAATGTGACATTCGAATTCGAATGTGACATTCGAAAACTGTAAATAACATTCGAAAATCGAATTATTAAGAATATTCGTTCTTATCAACATTCTATTATGTAAATCGAATTTCTACAATAACATTCGTTCTAACATTCGAATTCGAATATAAACACATTCGCCCATCCCTAGTAATATATACAAAAATGCTGTCCTAAATTCATCTAACTTTTATTTTCATAAGATAAAAAAAAAGTTAAAACTTAAAAAGTACCAATGTTATTCTAAAAAAACCCAACTCCTTTTATTTAAACTAACATTTTATTCAACTTTTTAAATCTAGTGATTTATTTTACTTTCTATGTGCTGTACATATAGTGTAACCATTTCTTCGGTTATGCAATTCCATTATCCTAGTTAACTTGTTCATTCTTTTTTTACACTGTATCCTGAAAATAAGTTCCTTTATTATGTAAATGTTAACTCAAAAAGTTATTCTTTGTAAGTAGGTTTAAGACCTGTATATACTGTAAATTTTAAAGTAGCAATTCACAATTTGCATTCACAATAACATTTGAAAATATTATAAAACATTAATATATTAATATCAAACATATATTCCTTATGTAACTAATTTACACATTTGCCAAAAAGCTCATTTTCTATATTTCTTTTTGATTAAATAAATAAAACAATAAAAGTGTGACCATTAAATAGTGTGTGACTAAATAACAATCACGGCCTCGATCCTATATGCAGCGTCGCCCGCAAAAGCCGGCGACGCCAAATTTTGCGCTGGTTTGGTATCACATATATGGCGTAACCTAGAAGTTAAGCTCATATATTTCTTCCTTCGGCCGTAGTTTTTTAGCCCATAGACAGGTATACCAAACCAGCACAGTTTGGTATCCAATATACAGCGTAAGGACTTATGTGGCAAAAATGGAGAAATCTTACTCTATCAGCCAATCGGAATTAAGGTAAGAAAATCTGATTGGCTGATTCAATCAGCCAATCAGTTTCAAGTTCAATCCGATTGGCAGATCCAATCAGCCAATAGAATGTGAGCTCAATCTGATTGGCTGATTGCATCAGCCAATCGGATTGAACTTGAATCTGATTGGCTGATTGAATCAGCCAATCAGATTTTCTTACCTTAATTCTGATTGGCTGATATAGAATCCTACCAGCCAATCGGAATTCGAGGGACACCATCTTGGATGACGTTATTTAAAGGAAACTTCATTCGTCTTTCAGTTGTCGGGCCAGCTGGATGTTCCACGTCGGAGGTCGGAAGAAAGAAGATTGAAGATGACGCTTGGAGGAAAACTTCTCCCCGATGGAGGACCTCTTCTTTGCCGCATGGATGAAGACCTCGCCGGGATGGAAGACTTCTTCTTTGCCACTTGGATGAAGACATCGTCCGGATTGGATGAAGAGTTTGGCCCGGCTGGGTGAAGACGACTCAAGGTAGGGAGATCTTCTGGGGCTTAGTGTTAGGTTTTTTTAAGGGGGGTTTGGGTGGGTTTAGAGTAGGGGTATGTGGGTGGTGGGTTGTAATGTTGGGGGGTGGTATTGTGTTTTTTTTACAGGCAAAAGAGCTGATTAATTTGGGGCATGCCCCGCAAAAAGCCCTTTTAAGGGCTGGTAATAGAGTTGTTAACTTTTGTAATTTAGATTAGGGTAGGGAATTTTTTTATTTTGGGGGGCTTTGTTATTTTATTAGGGGGCTTAGAATAGGTGTAATTAGCTTAAAATTCTTGTAATCTTTTTTTATTTTTTGTAATTTAGTGTAGTGTATTTAATTGTATTTTAGTTTAGATATTTGTAGTTTATTTAATTTATTGACAGTGTAGGTGTATTTGTAACTTAGGTTAGGATTTATTTTACAGGTAAATTGGTAATTATTTTAACAGGGTAGCTATTAAATAGTTATTAACTATTTAATAGCTATTGTACCTAGTTAAAATAAATACCAAGTTACCTGTAAAATAAATATAAACCTTAAAATAGCTACAATGTAATTATTAATTATATTGTAGCTATCTTAGGGTTTATTTTATAGGTAAGTATTTAGATTTAAATAGGAATATTTTAATTAATAATATTAATATTAATTAGATTTATTTTAATAAGAATTTAGTTAAGGGTGTTAGAGTTAGATAGGGTTATTATACTTAATATATATATATATAAAATAATAACTATATTAACTATATTAACCCTAATATAATTAGGGTTAATATAGTTAATATATATATAATATAATAACTATATTAACTATATTAACCCTAATATAATTAGGGGTTAATATAGTTAATGTAGGTGGCGGCGGTGTAGGGGGATTAGATTAGGGGATAATACATTTATTATAGGTGGCGGCAGTGTAGGGGGATTAGATTAGGGGTTAATACATTTAATATAGGTGACGGCGGTGTAGGGGGATTAGATTAGGGGTTAATACATTTAATATAGGTGGCAGCGGTGTAGGGGGATTTAGATTAGAGGCAAAAGAGCTGATTACTTTGTGACAATGCCCCGCAAAAAGCCCTTTTAAGGGCTGGTAAAAGAGCTGATTACTTTGGGGCAATGGCCCGCAAAAAGCCCTTTTAAGGGCTGGCAATAGAGCTGTTACTTTGGGGCAATGCCATGCAAAAGGCCCTTTTAAGGGTTGGTAATAGAGCTGATTACTTTAGGGGGATTAGATTAGGGGTTAATGTATTTAATATAGCTGGCAGCGGTGTAGGGGGATTTAATTGGGGGTTAATAATTTTAATATAGCTGGCGGCGGGGTAGGGGGATTAGATTAGGGGTTAATAATTTTAATATAGCTGGCGGCGGGGTAGGAGCTCTCATTAGGGGGTAGGTAATGTAGGTGGTGGCAGTGTAAGGGGCTCACATTAGGGGGTAGTTAATGTAGGTGGCGGCGGTGTAAGGGGCTCACATTAGGGAGTAGTTAATGTAGGTGGCGGCGGTGTAAGGGGCTCACATTCGATGGTAGTTAATGTAGGTGGTGGCGGTGTAAGGGGCTCACATTAGGGGGTAGTTAATGTAGGGGGCGGCGGGGTCCGGGAGCGGAGGTTTAGGGGTTAATAACTTTATTATGTGCGACGGGGTCCGGGAGCGGCGGTTTAGGGGTTAATACATTTATTATTAGGAGAGTGAGGGGGAATTACGTGTCGGGCTATGTTTAGGAGGCGTGTTAGACAGTACGGTAGATTTAATAACTTAGTCAGGTTTTGTAGGCGCCGGCAGTTTCTAAAGTGCCGTAAGTCACTGGCGACTCCAGAAATTTGTACTTACGCAGATTTCTGGACATCGCTAGTTTATCCGACTTAGGGCACTTTATCAATTGCCGGCGGGGTTTACTGGATAGCTCGAATTGCGAGCTGAAACTACGGGCGGCAGGGGTTCCCTCGCTTGCGCCGCAAACTACGATGTATATCGGATCGCGCCCCTCACATTTAATTTTCACCTTCTGCTATCTTAATTTTGGGAAAATTAATGCATGAAAATAGTAATGCATGAAACAAGACTCTCATTATATGCTACAGTGGTATTGATGTTTGGCATTATCAAAGAAAATAACTAACCCATATGAAATTATTGTTATTATTGT
This sequence comes from Bombina bombina, assembly GCF_027579735.1. Classification (NCBI taxonomy): domain Eukaryota; kingdom Metazoa; phylum Chordata; class Amphibia; order Anura; family Bombinatoridae; genus Bombina; species Bombina bombina. The sequence continues at coordinate 448,108,889 of NC_069503.1, forward strand.
TCACGACCTAGATTTCTTACAGGTAGATATAATTTAGCTACATTAAAAACAGCCACACTACTATTATTTAGTGACAACATGTTGTGTGCAGATCACTGGTAATTGTGGGATCCCACACAATTAGACTGTCACTACATTACAGTGCCTCCAAGAGAAAATAGGTGTCAGTATTGGGGTATATTATAATATTTTCAAAGAGCTTGGCCAATGCTTTGGGGCATATTTATCAATGTGCGAACGGACATGATACGAAGTAACGTATCATGTCCGCTGCACATCGATAAAATCCGACAGCATACGCTGTCTGCATTTATCATTGCACCAGCAGGTCTTGTGAACTGCTGGTGCAATGTCGCCCCCTGCAGATTTGTGGCCAATCGGTCGCTAGCAGGGGGTGTCAATCAACCCGATCGTAAGTTATGGAGCAGTTGTCTTTAGAACGCTGCTTCATAACTTACGGAGCATGATAAATATGCCCCTAAATCTAAAATTATCTTCAATGCTGAATTTTGTAAAAAAAAAAAAAAAAATCAAATAAATACATTTTTCTAAAACATTTAAATATTTCATTTTTATTTGAGAGCTGCTGCTTAACTTTTAAAGGGACAGTCTAGACCAAACCAAACTTTCATTATTCAGAAAGGGCATGTAATTTTAAACATTTTTCCAATTTACTTCTATCACCAATTTTGCTTTGTTCTCTTGGTATTCTTGGTATTTATAGTTGAAAACTAAACCTAGGTTTATATTCTAATTTCTAATCCATTGAAGGCTGCCTCTTATCTCAGGGCATTTTGACAATTTTTCACCACTAGATGGTGTTAGTTCATGTGTTTCATATGGATAACACTGTGCTCAAGCATGTGGAGTTCCTAGGAGCCAGCACTGATTGGCTAAAATGCAAGTCTGTCAAAAGAACTGAAATAAGGGGTAGTTTGCAGAGGCTTAGATACAAGATAATCACAGAGCTAAAACGTTTATTAATATAACTGTTGGTTATGCAAAACTAGGGAATGGGTAATAAAGGGATAATCTATCTTTTAAAACAATAAATATTCTGGTGTAGACTGTCCCTTTAAGTATCTGAAGTGTGATATCTAACTTCCTCTTACTGATAACAACATTATGGTTGCTATGATGTGGCTCAATACTGTGTCACATAGATTCTAGCCCTCTGAAATACTCATAAATTAGGAAATACAGACACTTAATTTCAATGGCCTATGTGCTACTATTGATTTTGTTGATCATTTAATACATTGCATCATTTATTACATCCATTCCCTAATATTATCACAAAAGAATCAGAAATGCATCATGAACTATGACAGTGATATCCCACAGAAGATTAAAAAAATATAATTTAAAATATTGCTGTATTTTCACTATCCATGATTGTCCAGCTCTGAATTTGCACTAAAACATCATCTTGAAGGTTTAGTGATTGCTGATATGCTAGTATTGCGACCATTTTACTTCTACTATCAAATTTGTTTTGTTCTCTTGGTATTCTTTATAGAAAAGGATACCTAAGTATGTTCAGTAGCTGCTGATTGGTGGCTGCCCATGTATACTTCACATTATTGGCTCACCCTATGCGTTTACTAGCTCCCAGTAGTCCATTGCTGCTTCTATAAAAAAGGATATCAAGAGAATTAAGCAAATTAAATAATAGATGTAAAGTGGAAAGTTGTTTAAAATTGTATGCTCTGTTTCAGGGTTCTTCAAACTTTTCCACCAAGACCCAGTGCCATGATACCACATACCTTTGGGACCCCATTTTTATACTTGGTCTTGAAATAATTTCGTAAGAAATAAACAACATGATAGCTGCAATTTTTGGCAAAGAAACTAAAATATGTGCATGCTTTATTCCTGATTGTAGTCAAATTTGAAAGTGTTGTAAAACGTAATAACACACACACTCTCATACAACACACACACCACACACTCTCATACAACACACATTTTCATGTAACACACATACCACACACATTTTCATATAACACACATTATCATATAACACACACTCACCCCATACACTCTTACAACACACACATACACACACTTTCATAAAACATACTTTCATATTACACGCATACCACACACACACACACACTCATACAACACACATACCACACACTTTCTCATATAACACACACACTAATACAACACACACACACTCTCATATAACACACACACTAATATAACACACACACTCTCTCATTTAACACACACACTAATACAACACACACACACTCTCATACACAACACATGCACAGCACACACACAATCTCATACAATACACAACACACACTCCTACAACACACACCCAAGTCGGGACCCAGTACACATGGTGTTGTGACCTAGTAATGGGTCCCGACCAATGGTTTGAAGAATCCTGCTCTATTTTAATTATAAAAGAAAAATGATGGGTTTCATGTCCCTTTAACTCTGAATAATATGGGTTTTTACTATGCTGAAAATTGGTAATGCAGACTTCAGACCTCAAATGATTAACAATAGTCTGTATATCTTTCTAATTGGCTTTAGCATGGACTTTGTGCTAACATAAAACAAGGAAAGGCATACTGACAGTATGATGTGACTTTGTGATAACATACATAAAACGAGGAAAAGCCTACTGACAGTATGATGTGACTAGAGTGACTGTCACATGAAGTACATCAGGATTATCTCCTCCAAATAAGGAAAATGGTGGTGAAATTTAGCCACTGGAAAACTTTTGCATAAACCATTACATTACAGGCAAAGCGGGCAAAATAATGAAAGTATAATGCAAAGTTGTTTAATTATGTATAATTAAATAATTTACGTTATAATCACAAAGTGTATCATGCCCATGTAACAGGGGACAGACTATTGCTGAACAGACTTTATCTAATTATTTTGCATATCCAACTTTATACTCATTTATTTGATGTTCCATTTTCATAGGGGTGCTAATTTATTTTAATTCATTTTAAGACCATCAACCCTGCACTAACCCACAAAGGGGTTAAACACACAGTAGAAGTACCGCTTGGAACCACAGAGCGCTGCTGATCCGGAGCGGAAGTGCTGCTGATCAAATCATGAGCGCTAGTCGTTTAACTAGTATTTCTGATTAGATAAGCAGCAGTTGGCAGTTTATGCTCTGGACCAGCAGTGCTCTGCAGGTACCAATCAATACTTCCACTGTGCGTTTAAAGCCTTTATGTGGGTTAATCACACAGTAGTGCAATAGTCTTAAATTTACATTAAAGGATGTAATTTTTTTTTACTATTAAGGCCCTTTTAAAGGGTCAATAAACACCTTGAGATGGTAATATAAAATGATAAACTGTGTGTGTGTATATATATATATATATATATATATATATATACTTTCATTATTTATTTTGTCCCCTTTTCCTGTAATTCTATTCTGAAATTGTGAGCTTTTCAGCTCCTGTTAGAAATGGAAGTGAAGAAAACTGTTATATTCCACACAGCCATTGGCTGCACACTCTAGTGACAACTTTATAACTGTCCCTAATTGGCCACAGCAGAGAATGTAACCTAAGTTACAACATGGCAGCTCCCATTGTTTTATAGAAACTAAAACTTTACACTTAGTTTGTTAATGTTTAAACACCAAATATAACTTTAAAAAATACATCTACATGTTATTCTCAGACTAACCTTTTCTTTTAATGCTTCATTCTATCTAGCATTTATTTAGGGCTAGATTACAAGCGTAGCGCTAATTTATCATGCGCCTGCAAGTGGGCAAATGTGCCGGTTTGCGGGCACGCAATAAATAACAAGCCATTAGAAGTGTCTGGTTATTGCTACTATATGCTTGTTGTAGCAACTAGCGTTTATAAAATTAACCAGAGATCAGATCTCTGGTTAATTTTATAAATATGCCCCAAATGCCCCCAAAATACAGTGTAGTGTATTTTATAAAAAAATACAAATTGTATTATTTTTATTTTTTAATAAAATAATTGCACTAGGTATTATTTTGGGGGTAAAGTTGGCCGGAGTAGGGTGTTATATTTGCTGCATCGCTGCGCTACTTACCCCCTTCGCTGCACTTAGATTCTGAGCTTGCATAACTTTACACTTTAGTTATAATACCAGCTAATATTAACGGGCGCTGGTATTACTCGGTGGAGCACTAATATTGCTTGCACGCAAGCAATAGTTAGCACTCCACTTGTAATCTGGCTCTTAGTGTTTAATGTCCCTTTAAATAAGCAAGCATCTCACACAGCATGGGAGTATCACAGAAGTAAATAGAATACTGTCTTACTAAATGCTACTCTGCTATATCATTTTCCTTTGGGAAGGGAAGTGGGGATATGAAGATTTAGAATATGACAAATCTAGATAGCACATTACTTTATATTTTGTCAAAGAAAAAAACACAATTGAAAAGGAAATAAACTGCACACTGTGACTTTACCTCTTTTATCTCCAAAAGTCTAGGAACACAACCAAAAATTTAAATTACAACATAGGGTATCAAATAGTCCACATTGATTTCTAGAGAAGTAAAATATAAATATCTTAAGGAAAAAAAAGTCTCAATATAGTAACCCCTTAACGACTGAGATGTACCATGTATGTTGCCGCTCATTAAGGGTTATTTTTTTAAAAAAATAGCACGTGTCCCGCCACAAGTGGCGGTACTGCGCTATTATACCCTCCCTTCTTGTCATCGTAAATAGCATGGCCTCAACACTGGCGGCGAGACCGCGCATTTAATAGCACTTCCCTATTCAAAGACGAGTTATGTACAGGGTACGTTGCTAGTCTTTAAGGGGTTAAAGTATAGGTTCTAAGCATCCCATTGGAAGGTAGTGACACAAAATCTGTTTGATTAGGAAGGACCGTGGCCAAATATGTTAATATCTAGATGGAAATTGCATTGACATGAGAATTTATGGCAGTTAAATATACAATTTTTTTTAGTATTCATCACAACCTTGAAGTTGAAATAAAGGCGTGTTATTTTCTTTGTCAGATTTACTTTTTAAGTTCTACAAATTAAAGTTTTGCTGTAGACTAAGCAATTAGCACAGAATGCCCATGTTTATGTAATATTTGTTTTTATTTTTACAGGCCGGTGCCAAATTCAAGATCATAGAACAGATACAGATGGACATCATATTATATTTTTGTTGTTCTGTCAACATTATTGTGCAACTGCATTATACTTGTACCCTAGGCCTATACTATAAGTTATTCTCTGATTTATTACAATGTCATATTTAAAATGTTTTAATACCTGGAAAATTTGAAGCCTAATAAAAGTTTAAATTATTTTTATAAGAGTCAATGCTGTTGTTTTTATGGAGTCATTTCCAAAGGATTTTTTGGTGAATAATTTAATCTTCATACAGTATTGAGGTTAACAGATCATATTTACCAGACAGGCAAATGCTAATTTAATTAAAATCAGAAAAAGTATGAAATCAATAAAAATAAATATGATTTTCCTAGTTTAACTTCTGGTAACAATTGCAGTTAGTTATATACAATAATTATTTTTTATAACTGCACAGATATGGAGATATCTGTAAAACAAATATTCATAAAGAAAATAATCAATTAAAATGACGGCCAAAAAACACTGAAAGGGAGGTAAAAACATGAAACATAATAACCATGGGCAGAACTGAAGACTGATTTATAAGTGGAATTCCTTAAAGGGATGTGCTGTAAAAAGGGGCCATACTGTACCTGAGATAATTATGTTAGTGTTATAATCTAACTCTAATATAAGAATACATCAAGTATTCAACTTAAAGGGATACTAAACCCATTGTTTTGCTTTTATGATTCAGATAGAGCATGCAATCTCCTAATGTACTCCTCTTATCAAATTTTCTTCGCTCTCTTGCTATCTTTATTTAAAAAAGCAGAAATGTAAGATTAGGGGCTGGTCCATTTTTGTTTTAGCACCTGGGTAGCGCTTGCATATTGGTAGCTACATTTAGCCACCAATCAGCAAGCGCTACCCTTGTGCTGAACCAAAAATGGTCTTACTCTTAAACTTACTTTCCTGCTTTTTCAAATAAAAATAGGAAGAAAACGGAAAAAAATTGATAATAGGAGTAAATTAGAAAATTGCTTAAAATTGCATGCTTTGTCTGAATCATGAAAGAAAAAATGTGGGTTTAGCGTCCCTTTAATATATTATCTGTCATAATATTAGTTTTATATATGAATACTGTATATATTACCTCAGATAATGCATGGATACAACTTTAAGATCAATTAAATTCATACAAACAACTTACATAGATAGACATTTGCAGGAAAAAAACATTTTATTATTAATTAGTAAATATGATTGACGTAAATAATAGTACATTTGTAGTGCTCTTGTGGCAGACACTGCTCTTAATTGTGATATATGTGCCAGAGATATGCTAAAGATTTGCAGTATTCTTGCTGTTGACTTGCTAGAGATTTGTAACAGACTTGCAGACCTTTTGCAGTAGACTTGAAGGGCTCTTGCTGTTAAATTGTCAGAAATTTGCTGCAGACTTGAAGGGCTATTGCTGTTGGCTTGTCAGAAATTTGCGGCAGACTTGAAGGGCTATTGCTATTGACTTGTCAGAAATTTGCAATGAACGCATTGATTATTGCAATCTACTCTTAAATGGCCTTCCAAAACACCGCCTCTCCTCCCTCCAATCTATTATGAATGCTTCTGCTAGACTCATCCACCTAAGTCGACGATCTACATCAGCTGCTCCGCTCTGCCAGTCTCTACACTGGCTCCCCATACACTCCAGAATACAATTTAAAGTATTAGCCCTAACCTACAAAGCACTCAACAGTCTAACTCCTAACTATATCTCCTCTCTCATCGTGAAATACTCCCCATCACGTCCTCTTCGATCAAACTCTGACCTACGTCTCTACACTCCTGTTATCTCTACATCCCACTCCCGCCTCCAAGACTTCGCACGTGCTGCTCCTGTCCTCTGGAACTCTCTACCCCGCTCCATCAGACTGTCTCCAACCTTGTATAGCTTCAGAAGATCCTTGAAAACCCACCTATTCAGAGAGGCTTACCATCTCTCCTCCATCCCTCATCCGAACCAAGCCAATACATGTACATGAACTGCCTGACTCACTGCTGCAAATACAACCGATGTAACAAGCTACCCCAACCTTATGTCTCTGCACCCTAAACCTATAGACTGTGAGCTCTCTGGAGCAGGGCCCTCTTCCTCCTGCACTAGATTTGTTTAGTCTTGTTATGTTTTGTATTGTATCACAGATCTTTGTCATTGTATACCCCCATCATTGTACCCAGCGCTACGGAATTTGGCGGCGCTATACAAATAAATGATAATAATAATAATAATTACTTGCAGAGCTCTTACTGTTAACTTGCCAGAAATTGACTAGACACTTGCAGAGCTCTTGCAGTTGACTTGCCAGAAATTGACAACAAACTTGCAGAGCTCTTGCAGTTGACTTGCCAGAAATTGACAAGAGACTTGCAGAGCTCTTGCAGTTGACTTGCCAAAAATTAGCAACAAACTTGCAGAGCTCTTGCAGTTGACTTGCCAGAAATGCTCTTGCTAGAGACTTGCCAGGCAAACTTGCTGCAAGTTGAAAAAGTGTCAACTAGAACTTTTGCTGCAATTATGATGCAAGTAAACACACTTGTCAGTGAAAATTTGCAGCAAGTTATACCGACTTACAGCAAAAGTTAGCTACCAGTTTGTGGCAAGTTATCCTTGCTATCTGAGTAGCTACTACATCAACAGTGTAAGCAAGCCAAAGTACCCTATGACATAGTAGCTATGTCCTATAGACTTAAGGGGTTAAGTACAGAATAATTCAGTATAGTAACGTTTCATACGTGTAGTATACTACAAGTTGTTACTGTACCTTCAAGTAAACCTTTAGTTTTACCAACAATGCAGTGCACAAAAATTAGATGTATAAATAAAAGAATAAGTTTAAGAATTGCCTAGAATGACAAAATTAAAGCTAATATAGCTGATAACAGCTTCAGATAAAGCAAAATGGCAAGAATCTGCACTGTAGTTCAAAACAATTAGTTTAGTTTGAAACAAAAATTTCAAACTAAATTCTTCGAAAACGAACATGACTATGTGTAATGGTAATTTAGCTTAAAGAGGTTACATCTAAAAGGTGCCACTTCTTACTGTCTCTGCCACCTCTGAGGTTAAGGTGATTGATTAGAATCGCTCAAGAGCAGGGGGCAGTGTTGACCCATTTACTGTGAAGTATTAGAGACACAAATAGAACTTTCATGATTCAGAATTAGCATGTAATTTACTATGTAATATATACAAAAATGCAGTCCTAAATTAATCTAACTTTTATTTTCATAAGATAAAAAAAAAGTTAAAACTTAAAAAGTGCCAATGTTATTCTAAAAAAACCCAACTCATTTTATTTAAACTAGGATTTTATTCAGCTTTTTAAATCTAGTGATTTATTTTACTTTCTATGTGCTGTACATATAGTGTAACCTTTTCTTCGGCTATGCAATTCCATTATCCTAGTTAACTTGTTCATTCTTTTTTACACTGTATCCTGAAAATAAGTTCCTTTATTATGTAAATGTTAACTCAAAAAGCTACTCTTTGTAAGTAGGTTTATTTAAGACCTGTATATACTGTAAATTTTAAAATAGCAATTCACAATTTGCATTCACAATAACATTTGAAAATATTATAAAACATTAATATATTAATATCAAACATATATTCCTTATGTAACTAATTTACACATTTGCCAAAAAGCTCATTTTCTATATTTCATTTTGATTAAATAAATAAAACAATAAAAGTGTGACCATTAAATAGTGTGTGACTAAATAACAATCACACATTTAATTTTCACCTTCTGCTATCTTAATTTTTGGAAAATGAATGCATGAAAATAGTAATGCATGAAACAAGACTCTTATTATATGCTATAGTGATATTGATGTTTGGCATTATCAAAGAAAATAACTAACCCATATGAAATTATTGTTTTTTTCAATGTTCTAGATTTCTTACAGGTAGATATAATTTAGCTACATTAAAAACAGCCACACTACTATTATTTAGTGACAACATGTTGTGTGCAGATCACTGGTAATTGTGGGATCCCACACATAATAGTGACAGTCAATGGATACTGTCACTACATTACAGTGCCTCCAAGAGAAAAAAGGTGTCAGTATTGGGGTATATTATAATATTTTCAAAGAGCTTGGCCAATGCTTTGGGGCATATTTATCAATGCGTGAACGGACATGATACGAAGTAATGTATCATGTCCGCTGCACATCGATAAAAGCCGACAGCATACGCTGTCTGCATGTATCATTGCACCGTTATGAAAAAAACTGAACAATGTCCTTATGCTTGCATTAAAGTATCTTGCAAGTAACAAGGGGTTAATAGGTATATTGGAAAATCTCTTGTATGTCAAGGAATGATGTGTCCTTGAGGTTGTACAGATATTTTCATGTATATAAATGAATGTTTCAGTAGCAGCTGTACACCTTGTATATCACTCCCGACCTTGTTGTATGATGTTAAAATGTCCCACAAGGTGTGTGTGAATTGAGGCAATATGTAACAATGTATGAAAATCCAATATACTTAAAGGCAAAAAACATTCACTCACCCATCTTCTTGTGGTGCAGGGGCTGAGTATTACTTTCATGGTAGGTGCCGGCTTGGAAAAACTTTGTAGATCACAAGCAGGGAATGAGCCCTCCGGATATGTAAATCCCTGATATTTGTTCAAAAGGTGGGAATGTTTGCCTGCTGCTGGAGGCGGAAAGTGCCAGGACAAACCGCCAAACAATTTCACAGATAAAGAGCTTCTGATTGGACAAAAAATGTGTATAACGGCTGAGCAGTTAACCCCTTACTATCCCTGATGAAGTGCTGTTGCAGCACGAAACATGTTGGAGTGTGTAATGTTGGGCTACTAGGCTGACTCTATCTACGCTGTGATATTGGCTGATTCACTGTGAACACTCACAGGTTTCTTAATGCATACCTAATAAAGTTTATATTTTACCTTCTACCTCTCTCGGTCCATTTCATGCTGGATTTTTCCACTGTTGTGGAAGCTCTTTATTTATCATTGCACCAGCAGGTCTTGTGAACTGCTGGTGCAATGTCGCCTCCTGCAGATTTGAGGCCAATCGGTCGCTAGCAGGGTGTGTCAATCAACCCGATCGTATTCGATCGGGTTGATTTCTGTCTGTGCCCTCAGAGCAGGCGGAAAAGTTATGGAGCAGTTGTCTTTAGAACGCTGCTTCATAACTTACGGAGCATGATAAATATGCCCCTAAATCTAAAATTATCTTCAATTCTGAATTTTGTAAAAAAAAATAATCAAATAAATACATTTTTCTAAAACATTTAAATATTTCATTTTTATTTGAGAGCTACTGCTTAACTTTTAAAGGGACAGTCTAGTCCAAAACAAACTTTCATTATTCAGAAAGGGCATGCCATTTTAAACAATTTTCCAATTTACTTCTATCACCAATTTTGCTTTGTTCTCTTGGTATTCTTGGTATTTATAGTTGAAAGCTAAACCTAGGAGGTTTATATTCTAATTTCTAATCCATTGAAGGCTGCCTCTTATCTCAGGGCATTTTGACAGTTTTTCACCACTAGAGGGTGTTAGTTCATGTATTTCATATGGATAACACTGTGCTCACGCACGTGGAGTTCCTAGGAGCCAGCACTAATTGGCTAAAATGCAAGTCTTTCAAAAGAACTGAAATAAGAGGTAGTTTGCAGAGGCTTAGATACAAGATAATCACAGAGGTAAAACGTTTATTAATACAACTGTTGGTTATGCAAAACTAGGAAATAGGTAATAAAGGGATAATCTATCTTTTTGACAACAAAGGATAGAAAGATCAGGGGTTTATGTAGCACTCACTCTCACTCTTAGAAGTTAAGATATAAAACATTCATGCTTTATTAATAAATGTTAAAACAGGGATAAACCTCCCTAATTTGGTTAAACTACCCACAACCATTGAAACCTATACAAACTTTTAAAAGAAATAAAACCGCTAGTCACTCCTCTGTTTCCTGGCCGAGAACTGGAAACACCGGCATCAGGTGGCTGGAGTGACAGTGCGGTGAGAATTCTAAAGTTTAAACAACAAACGCGTTTCGGCTCTGTGGGCCTTTGTCAATGTTACACTTCAGGATTCAAAATTGAATAAGCCGAGGCTGTAGCGTGCGAGGCTTTTTATTCATGCATAGATTCGTTGCTAGCCAATCCGGTGGATGATAAACAAAATAAGCTGTGCTTACCCTCAGGCAGTGAGCCAATGGCTTTCTTCAACGATCCATCCAGCGCGTCTTCAGTGTGTGCACTAATAACATTCGTACGGATGCAGATAGGAGCCAGATCCAGGCGTCTCGGTCCAATGACGTCTGAAAAATTTCCAGCTGTATAGAAAGGAAGCCGGCTAACCATCCGCAAATGAATCCAATGAGAAGTTTCAGGTAAGATGCAAAAAGGGATTTTATTTCACAGGTACAGACAAGGCTTAAAAATCAAAATGGGCATGCAGAAAAAATGCACCAAGCAGAGCTAGTCCGGATGGTTACAGAACAGTAACAAACATACGCGTTTCGTGAGGGACTGCCTCACTTGCTCACTGCTCCGGTGGATGCTTGAGGACAGCGCCTCACTTTCTATCAATAAGCGCTCAGTCATGGTCTAGCCTTCTGTTAAGAGTGCCACAAGAGAATTATCGTGTTTACATTTATTACTCAGATATATTATACCCAATCACGGTGCAGGTTATCGTAGCATCCAATCCCGGTACAAATTTGCATCCAAATCCCGATACAAATTTGGACTTGGTTTTCAATTTATTGAAAAGCAAGTCCAAATTTGTACCTCCGAATAACACTTCATTTAGTGCACTAACATTTCTGAACTTAATGTGTCAAGATATTCTCAGTATTCAAGGGACAACTGAAAAATCTGGTTTTAACCTAAGTAAAGAGGAGAATATGGCACTAAAGCAATTATCTGAACTAAAACATGTTCAGGTCAAAAGTAGCGACAAAGGTGGAAACATCGTAATTTGGCCAGATACTATGGCCTAGATTTAGAGTTCGGCGGTAGCCGTGAAAACCAGCGTTAGAGGCTCCTAACGCTCGTTTTGGCCGCCCGCTGGTATTTGGAGTCAGTGATTAAAGGGTCTAACGCTCACTTTTCAGCCGCGACTTTTCCATACCGCAGATCCCCTTACGTCAATTGCGTATCCTATCTTTTCAATGGGATCTTTCTAACGCTGGTATTTAGAGTCGTTTCTGAAGTGAGCGTTAGAGCTCTAACGACAAAACTCCAGCCGCCTGAAAATAGCAGGAGTTAAGAGCTTTCTGGGCTAACGCCGGTTTATAAAGCTCTTAACTACTGTACCCTAAAGTACACTAACACCCATAAACTACCTATGTACCCCTAAACCGAGGTCCCCCCACATCGCCGCCACTCGATTTAAATTTTTGAACCCCTAATCTGCCGACCGCCACCTACGTTATACTTATGTACCCCTAATCTGCTGCCCCTAACACCGCCAGCTACTTACAATAATTAACCCCTAATCTTCCGACCGCAAAGCGCCGCCACCTACGTTATCCTTATGTACCCCTAATCTGCTGCCCCTAACACCGCCGACCCCTATATTATATTTATTAACCCCTAATCTGCCCCCCTCAACGTCGCCGACACCTGCCTACACTTATTAACCCCTAATCTGCCGAGCGGACCTGAGCGCTACTATAATAAAGTTATTAACCCCTAATCCGCCTCACTAACCCTATCATAAATAGTATTAACCCCTAATCTGCCCTCCCTAACATCGCCGACACCTACCTTCAATTATTAACCCCTAATCTGCCGACCGGAGCTCATCACTACTATAATAAATGTATTAACCCCTAAAGCTAAGTCTAACCCTAACACTAACACCCCCCTAAGTTAAATATAATTTAAATCTAACGAAATAAATTAACTCTTATTAAATAAATTATTCCTATTTAAAGCTAAATACTTACCTGTAAAATAAATCCTAATATAGCTACAATATAAATTATAATTATATTGTAGCTATTTTAGGATTAATATTTATTTTACAGGCAACTTGGTAATTATTTTAACCAGGTACAATAGCTATTTAATAGTTAAGAACTATTTAATAGTTACCTAGTTAAAATAATAACAAATTTACCTGTAAAATAAATCCTAACCTAAGATATAATTAAACCTAACACTACCCTATCAATAAATTAATTAAATAAACTACCTACAATTACCTACAATTAACCTAACACTACACTATCAATAAATTAATTAAACACAATTCCTACAAATAAATACAATTAAGTAAACTAGCTAAAGTACAAAAAATAAAAAAGAACTAAGTTACAAAAAATAAAAAAATATTTACAAACATAAGAAAAATATTACAACAATTTTAAACTAATTACACCTACTCTAAGCCCCCTAATAAAATAACAAAGCCCCCCAAAATAAAAAATTCCCTACCCTATTCTAAATTAAAAAAGTTAAAAGCTCTTTTACCTTACCAGCCCTGAACAGGGCCCTTTGCGGGGCATGCCCCAAGAATTTCAGCTCTTTTGCCTGTAAAAAAAAACATACAATACCCCCCCCAACATTACAACCCACCACCCACATACCCCTAATCTAACCCAAACCCCCCTTAAATAAACCTAACACTAAGCCCCTGAAGATCTTCCTACCTTGTCTTCACCATCCAGGTTCACCGATCCGTCCTGAAGAGCTCCTCCGATGTCCTGATCCAAGCCCAAGCGGGGGGCTGAAGAGGTCCATGATCCAGTCAAAGTCTTCATCCAAGCGGGGCAGAAGAGGATCTTCCATCCGATTGAAGTCATCATCCAGGCGGCATCTTCTATGGTCTTCCATCCGGAGCGAAGCGGCAGGATCCTGAAGACCTCCAGCGCGGAACATCCATCCGGCCCGACGACTGAACGACGAATGACTGTTCCTTTAAGGGACGTCATCCAAGATGGCGTCCCTCGAATTCCGATTGGCTGATAGGATTCTATCAGCCAATCGGAATTAAGGTAGGAATTTTCTGATTGGCTGATGGAATCAGCCAATCAGAATCAAGTTCAATCCGATTGGCTGATCCAATCAGCCAATCAGATTGAGCTCGCATTCTATTGGCTGTTCCGATCAATTACAGAATTCTTCTATGTAATCCTATCGATATGTTCCTTAATAGTTACAACAAATTGATCAAATCAGCATTAGCTAATGGCACGATAGATCAAAAAGAATTTAACTTTCTAGAAATTACACAACCCAAAATAGCCACACTTTATTTACTACCTAAAATTCATAAAGATACAATCAAACCACCAGGGAGACCAATAGTCTCAGGGATTGGCTCCTTAACTGAGAAGGCTGGTAAATATATAGATGCACGGCTCAGGTATATTGTGGAATCCCTACCATCACATACCAGGGACACCATGCATCTTTTAAATAAAGTCAATGATCTCCAGATCGATACTAATGCTCTGTTGGTAACTTGTGATGTAGAATCGGTCTACACCAGCATTAAAACTGAGTGGGGATGTAGAGCGACCTCATACCATCTCAACAAGAATACCAATATGAGTCAAGAGGTTAAAGAATTTGTGCTGAATATGTTAAAGTTTGTGCTTACTCACAATTTTTTCGTATTTGATGACAAATTTTATTTGGAAACATGTGGCACGGTCATGGGCACGTCATGTGCCCCGACATACGTTAATATATATCTGGGCTGGTGGGAGGAAACTGGTTTTCCATGAAAATCTAACACATCTTACCCAATATGTATCCCACTGGACCAGATATATAGATGATATCTTTTTCATATGGAATGAACCACTAGACCTCCTGACAGAATTTATCAAAGTTCTCAATGACAATCCCTTTGGACTGTACCTTACATCTACTATAGAAAAGTCTAAAGTGGAATTTTTGGACTTATATATCCATAAAACAAACAGTACGATTGAAACATCGGCATATATGAAACCCACATCCACTAATAATATTCTATATGCTAATAGTTATCATCACCCAGCAACTATTAGAGGGCTTCCAATGGGTGAATATATACGTCTGATATGGAACTGCAGTACAATTGAGAATTTTAAAATAGCGGCTAGAGATCTAAGGCAAAGACTACTGGAACGAGGGTATTCTAGAAAGTTATTAGCTAAGGCTTACAATCGAGCACTACTGAAAGAAAGAAAGGAGTTGTTAACTCCGAAATTAAAAGAATCTAATACCCCTCTTAGGTTTATTACCACCTTCTCACCACAAAGTGACAAAATCACTAGCATTTTACAAAAACATTGGCATGTCCTTACCCAAGACGCACTATTAAAACCATTGCTACCTGATAGACCTTTAATAACATATAGGAGAGCTAGCAACATCAGTGACAGGTTGATAACTAGTCACTATGATAGGAATGCAAAGAAATCTCCTACATATAAAGGTTCTATAGGCTGTGGGCACTGCAAAGTATGTCAGCATATGGTCAAAAAACAATCTATAGTGGACAGATTTAATAATACGTGGACCATTAAAGAACACATTAATTGTCAAAGTTCTAACGTAATCTACTGTATATCTTGCAGTTGTAATTTATATTACGTTGGCATGACTACACACAGCCTGGGTAAACGTATTACTGAACATCTGAGCAACATAAGGACAGCCCACAAAGATGTAGAGGATAAAAAACAAATCACAAGTGTAGCCAAGCACTTCTTACAATGCCATAGTAGGAAAACCAATGCTTTGAAATGCTGGGATTAGAGAAGCTTAAACCAGGAATAAGAGGGGGAAATACGGAAAAAGACTGTTAAAGATGGAAACCAAATGGGTTTTCAACTTAAATACTGTCATACCTAATGGTATGAATGAGTTTAATAATTACTGGGTATATATTTGAATAGTATCGATTTCTCTTTTTATGTTTGTCAATGTACTCCTTACACCACTCAATACCCCTTTACCCTTGAGGGGTATGTGGCAGTTATAAGGAATACTAGGTCACACTAGATAATGCATGTCCAATGGACAATTAATTCTATATTTAAATAGTCCATAGATATGTTATAGAGTCGGTCCTGTAGATCGTTCACACTTTAGGTAATAAGTGATATGATACCACATTATCTTATCAGGATCCGTGTCTGTACATTGTAAAAAATGACCCCTGGGGGTCTACTATGGGACATTCTACTTAATATAGAATTCTGATAAATTTGCACATTGACATAATATGTTTTGGATGCCATCTGCGCATACGTTATGGAATCAACATATGATACAGTCTAGGGAACGGTCACACATATAGATAGCATTCTACCTCTTATAATCATATTATATTATAATTATTGACATATAAGTGGAGTTGTTTATACTACCTAAATATGTGTATAACCTATTAGGTTCTATATGATTACCATCCTATCTTAGCTAACGCAATTTTTAAAGTAAAATTAACTTTTGAAGCACTATAACATTCAGCCTTTAAATTGCTTGCTAAGGATCTGCAACTCATCAGGTCTGACTGACATCTAATCTATATTGAAACCAATACGTATGAAATAATAAATCGTGATGTTTTATCGTTCCTGATATACAATGAAATTTGTGAGGTATTTTGTATGCTGTGGATTAACTATTAAATTTTGCGCAATATAACATAACCTCATACGCAAAATTCAGTTTATCTTGACAAGATGGTATTTAAACATCATTAGTGACACAAGAGAATTATCGTGTTTACATTTATTACTCAGATATATTATACCCAATCACGGTGCAGGTTATCGTAGCATTGACTAGCAAGCATCCAAACCCGGCACTCTTAACAGAAGGCTAGACCATGACTGAGCGCTTATTGATAGAAAGTGAGGCGCTGTCCTCAAGCATCCACCAGATTGGCTAACAACAAATCTATGCATGAATAAAAAGCCTTGCACGCTACAGCCTCGGCTTATTCAATTTTGAATACTGAAGTGTAACATTGACAAAGGCTCACGGAGCCGAAACGCGTTTGTTGTTTAAACTTTAGAATTCACACCGCACTGTCACTACAGCCACCTGATGCCGGTGTTTCCAGTTCTTGGCCAGGAAACAGAGGAGTGACTAGCGGTTTTATTTCTTTTAAAAGTTTGTATAGGTTTCAATGGTTGTGGGTAGTTTAACCAAATTAGGGAGGTTTATCCCTGTTTTAACATCCTATATAATAAATGGCCAAGTATGTTTGTCAGATGCAGTCATGCGCAGTAGAGTCTGCACGTGACAAACATACCTGAACGTTTGGTTCCTGACACTCAGCACTCAGCACAGAGCAAGGCTGAAGTGGAGTGTCAGGGAGCGTGGCCGACGGGAGCGTTGCGATGGGGGCGTGGCCTGGCGTCGCAAGGGGCATGGCCGGGCGGGTGTCAACGCGATGGGGCCGGGCGGGGTGCCACGATGGGGGCGTGGCCAGAGAGGCAAAGGCTTTCAATGAAGACCCAGAGAGGGAGCAGGAGAGGGGGGGGAGAAGGGCCAAAGAGGGGGGGAGAAGGGCCAAAGAGGGGGGGAGAAGGGCCAAAGAGGGGGGAGAGAGAGCCAAAGAGGAAAGAGAGCCAAAGAGGAGAGAGAGCCAAAGAGGGGGGAGAGCCAAAGAGGGGGGAGAGAGAGCCAAAGAGTGGGGAGAGAGAGCCAAAGAGGGGGGGAGAGCCAAAGAGGGGGGGGAGAGCCAAAGAGGGGGGGGGGGGGAGAGCCAAAGGGGGGGAGAGTCAAAGGGGGGGGGAGCCAAAGAGGGGGGAGAGAGCCAAAGAGGAAAGAGAGCCAAAAAGGAGAGAGAGCCAAAGAGGAGAGCGAGCCAAAGAGGGGGGAGAGAGAGCCAAAGAGGGGGGGGAGAGAGCCAAAGAGGGGGGGAGAGAGCCAAAGAGGGGGGGGAGAGAGCCAAAGGGGGGGGGGGAGCCAAAGGGGGGGGGAGAGAGACAAAGGGGGGGGGAGCCAAAGAGGGGGGAGAGAGAGAGCCAAAGAGGAAAGACAGCCAAAGAGGAGAGAGAGCCAAAGAACAGAGAGAGCAAAAGAGGGGAGAGAGCCAAAGAGGGGGGAGAGAGAGCCAAAGAGGGGGGGATAGAGCCAAAGAGGGGGGGAGAGAACAAAAGAGGGGCGAGAGAGAAAAAGAGGGGGGGGGAGAGAGCCAAAGAGGGGGGGAGAGAGCCAAAGGGGGGGAGAGAGTCAAAGGGGGGGGGGGAGAGAGCCAAAGGGGGTGGAGAGAGCCAAAGAGGGGGGAGAGAGAGAGCCAAAGAGGAAAGAGAGCCAAAGAGGAGAGAAAGCAAAAGAGGGGAGAGAGCCAAAGAGGGGGGAGAGCCAAAAAGGGGGGAGAGAGAGCCAAAGAGGGGGGAGAGAGAGCCAAAGAGGGGGGAGAGAGAACCAAAGAGGGGGAAGAGAGCCAAAGAGGGGGGTAGAGAGCCAAAGGGGGGGTAGAGAGCCAAAGGGGGGGGGAGAGCCAAAGGGGGGGGAGAACCAAAGGGGGGGGGAGAGAGCCAAAGAGGGGGGAGAGAGAGAGCCAAAGAGGAGAGAGAGCAAAAGAGGGGAGAGAGCCAAAGAGGGGGGAGAGAGAGCCAAAGAGGGGGGAGAGAGAGCCAAAGAGGGGGGGGAAGAGGGAGGGAAGAGGGGGGGAGAGAACAAAAGAGGGGGGAGAAAGAGCAAAAGAAAGGAGGGAGAGAGCCAAAGAGGGGAGAGAGAGAGCAAAAGAGGGGAGAGAGAGTGGAGAGAGAGAGCAAAAGAGGGGAGAGAGAGAGCAAAGGAGAGGGGGAGAGAAACCAAAAGAGAGGGGGAGAGAAAGCAAAAGAGAGGGGGAAGAGAGAGAGCCAAAGAGGAAAGAGAGCCAAAGAGGAGAGAAAGCAAAAGAGGGGAGAGAGCCAAAGAGGGGGGAGAGCCAAAAAGGGGGGAGAGAGAGCCAAAGAGGGGGGGAGAGAGAGCCAAAGAGGGGGGAGAGAGAACCAAAGAGGGGGAAGAGAGCCAAAGAGGGGGGTAGAGAGCCAAAGGGGGGGTAGAGAGCCAAAGGGGGGGGGGAGAGCCAAAGGGGGGGGGAGAACCAAAGGGGGGGGAGAGAGCCAAAGAGGGGGGAGAGAGAGAGCCAAAGAGGAGAGAGAGCAAAAGAGGGGAGAGAGCCAAAGAGGGGGGAGAGAGAGCCAAAGAGGGGGGAGAGAGAGCCAAAGAGGGGGGGGAAGAGGGAGGGAAGAGGGGGGGAGAGAACAAAAGAGGGGGGAGAAAGAGCAAAAGAAAGGAGGGAGAGAGCCAAAGAGGGGAGAGAGAGAGCAAAAGAGGGGAGAGAGAGTGGAGAGAGAGAGAGCAAAAGAGGGGAGAGAGAGAGCAAAGGAGAGGGGGAGAGAAACCAAAAGAGAGGGGGAGAGAAAGCAAAAGAGAGGGGGAAGAGAGAGCAAAAAAAAGGGGGGAGAGAGCAAGGGGTGGGACCACTGTACTGCAAAAAATGGCCCGTGTACAAGAGCTTTAGTACTAGTTTATTAATAAAGCATGAATGTTTTATATCTTAACTTCTAAGAGTGAGAGTGAGTGCTACATAAACCCCTGATCTTTCTATCCTTTGTTGTCATAATGTACTTATCTTAAAGGGGTAGCACCGGAATAGATATTCCTTATCTCACCTTATTACTGTGGAGTGCCAGTTTTTAGTTCTTTTGGTTCCTAATAATCTATCTTTTTAAAACAATAAATATTCTGGTGTAGACTGTCCCTTTAAGTATCTGAAGTGTGATATCTAACTTCCTCCTACTGATAACAACATTATGGTTGCTATGATGTGGCTCAATACTGTGTCACATAGAATCTAGCCCTTTGAAATACTCATAAATTAGGAAATACAGACACTTAATTTCAATGGCCTATGTGCTACTATTGATTTTGTTGATCATTTAATACATTGCATCATTTATTACATCCCTAATATTATCACAAAAGAATCAGAAATGCATCATGAACTATGACAGTGATATCCCACAGAAGATTAAATATTTCTTCCAGGAGCGGCTCGCACTTGTTACATTTGGTTAATTTTATTAAAATTAACTTGTAACTTATCAACATCTTGCTGTACATCATGGTCAACTTGAAACAGACATGACCAAGATTTTCTATGATAAATATGAGCATCAATGGCAGTAGTGTTTATAGCAAATGCATCTCGGGAAGAAAACCTGTCCAATACATTGACAATTGAAAAAAAATTGTGCTTATTTCGTTGTCTGATTTAGAAGTAAAAAAATATGTATATTAGAATAAACCTTCCCAGCTTTGAAATTACAATGTCATTGTGGAAACTATTTATTATGTATTCCTTTTTCATTTGTGAATACTCTAGTAAGGAAAAAACAAAATGGTTTAATTTATATACACTCTTAGTGAAATTAAAGGGACATTATACACTCATTTTTTCTTTGCATAAATGTTTTGTATATGATCTATTTATATAGCCCATAAAGTAGTTTTTTTTAAAAAAAATGTATAGTTTTGCTTATTTTTAAATAACATTGCTCTGATTTTCAGACTCCTAACCAAGCCTCAAAGTTTTATGAGAATAACGTCAGCTACCTTCTCCAGCTTGCTCCTGTTTGTGTAAAGGGTCTTTTCATATGCAAAAGAAGGGGGAGTGGGGAAGTGTCTTATTTCCCACTTGCAGTGGGCTTTCCAACAACCTTTTAACAGACCTAAACTGAGAGCTTCTAAGTAAGTTTTTAAACAGTTTTATACTGAATTTTTATATCAGTATCTGTGCATCTTATTCTTTATAGTAGTGTCTATTACATGCAGTTATATGAAAATGAGTGTATACTGTCCCTTTAAGTACAAAACACAATGTAAAATGCACATTTATCATTTTTGCCCCTTTTAACGCCCCCCCCCCCCAAAAAAAAAAAAAAAAAAAAAAAACATAGCTTCTGATTTTATAATGTGAGACTTTTTTTTATGTTTTTTTTTTTTTGCAAATAAACTCACAGTCCGGGTGAACCTGAAATTAGCAGTTCATTTGCCAGGTTAACTTTATAAAACCCGCCCAAACTAATGGTGATTTTGAATTTACCACTATATGTATGTACATTTACTGAACATGTGCATTCACATTTTGATGAATGCGCACAAGCAGTAATTATTCAGTATGGTTTGCATTCATTTTTAAAGGCAAAACAAGTGCAAATGAATATATAAATGTGTGCAACACAAAATATTACTTGATTTGTTAAAACTGTTACTCTAAACTCAGGATTTTTTTATTTTAGATAGGAGGGGCTTTACATTTACAGTTTTAGACTATTCAATAGCGATTCCACAGTGTCCTTATGAGTTGGTTGAGTTCCTTGTCAGCCAATAAGTATGTAAAGTTCACTTTTGTTTTTGACAATCCTGGTGCCATTAAGAAAAGTTATAAAAAATATAAACCTAGATTATGAGTTTGCGCTAAACAGGGTGCTAAACCAACGCCAAAAAAGTTGGGTTATTTCACTCTCTATAGAACAGCCATTACGAGTTATTGAAAAGCCTCCTTGTGCGTGCGATATGGTGGCGTTAAGCTCCATACCGCACAAAATCAAAGGGCTGCATTGACGTGCTCGTGCATGCTTTCCCCCATAGACATCAATGTGGAGAGAGTGTTAGAAAAAAAACTAAAACCTGAAGTGCGGAATGAAAAATTTCTGCTCCCCAACATCTCATACGCTATAATAAAGTTATTAACCCCTATTCTGCCGCTCCCTGACATTAAGGACACTACAATAAAGCTATTAACCTCTAATCTGCCACTCCCCAACATCGCCGTCACTATAATAAAGTTATTAACCCCTAAACCTCCAGCCTCCCACATTGCCGCCACTAAATAAACATATTAACCCCTAAACCTCTGGCCCCCAACATCGCAGCCACTAAATAAACCTATTAACCCCTAAATCTCCGGCCTCCCACATCGCCACCACTAAATAAACCTATAAACCTCTAAACCGCCAGCCCCCTCACATTGCAAAACAGCAAATTAAACTATTACCCCTAAACCTAACACCCCCTAACTTAAAATTTAAATTACAATATAACTATTTTAAAATAAATAAAAACTTACCTGTAAAATAAAAATAAACCTAACATTAAAATATAAATTAACCTAACATTACTATTCTAATAAAATAAAAAATACTACCAATTAAAAGTTTTTAATTACAAATAAAAAAAAAACATAGCACTACAAAATAAAAAACACAAAGCTTACAAAAAATAAAAAACAAAATGTTCAAAAATAAAAACATTTACACCTAATCTAATAGCCCTATAAAAATAAAAAAATCCCCCCAAAATATAAATACCTTCTAGCCTACAATAAACTACCAATAGCCCTTACATGGGCCTTTTGTAGGGCATTGCCCTAAGTTATTTTTCCAAACAAATTAACTACTCTGTCTGCAGATAACCTGCAGACCAGTAATTAGACACAGCTGCGCTATTAAAAATAGCTAAATGTGTGCAGTACCAAAAGAAATAAAGGTAATTGAATAAACTATGTTCAATTTAATAAATACACAAAAAGTTTAAAATAGCATTTCATAAAATTAATTCATATCATAAAAACCCCAAATTATAAATTTATACAAACACAGCATATACAAAATACAATAATGAACAGCAATTGGTGAATCGTTTGTTTAAAAACACTGATATGATCCACTATATTTCGTCTCTCACAGAGTTAAAAAGTCTTTTGGTCATAAAAAGTCTTTTATGCAAGATGGCAATGCGTGTGTGATAAAAAGTCTTTTAGGCAAGATGGCAATGCGTGTATAATTCCAAAGCAAATTTCCTCAAATAAGCTGGTGCTTCAGTTAGCGATAGGGTTAGTTGCAAAAAGCCATGCAAAGCTATATGTTGGGCGAGAAGAAGGATAAAGATCCTTTTACAAGCAGGAAAGTAAATATGGCAAGGTGCACACTTTTACTTACACCGAATGCCAAAAATTAGTCTCCAGGATTTCTTTTGAGATACCGCTCGTCTGTCAGGCACCTCCTAACCAATCACAGAGGGTATTATGTCAGTGCACTCGAGCTCCAGAAACTCTCACGCTGTCAGACTGATACGGAAGCCCAAAATGGACACAGTATAGAGCAACGCGTTTTGGCTTTGCAAAGCCTTTCTCAAGCTCAATACTGATGTGTTCATGCTTCTCCTATTTAAACGCTCTTCTTAAAGCTGTAGTACCGATATTGGCAATGACTATACATATACATATGCACAGAAAAGATCTATACAATGCCGATGTAAATGTTGACAGAAATTATAGTACATTTGCAAACCTTCAGCAGTGAAGAATAGTACATAATTTTGGCCATTGGAAAAGATTTTACATTTTTGATTATTATTTATAAATCAATGTAACCTAGATACAATCTAATGCTCCGAATATACTATATACAGTCCGATCGCTCTACACTTCCTTATATAGTAAATCCCTAAGTTAAAAGATGTATTATTTAAATGATGAACAAAATTTATCATTCATATGTTAGAATGAACTAGATGAATTCAATGCTTAGAGTTAACTGTGTTTAATCTGATGTCATAGATTCACTACACTGTTAATCCTTAAATTGGAAAAGATTATTTACAATATTTTGTATAATAAATATTTAAAAATTAGAGGAATACTAACGATAAAATCAATAGTTATCGCTCAATAGCTTTTATTATCAATCCCTAAGTCTAAAAAATGAATTGATTAGTGATGGGAAAAAACAGACAAACAAATATTAAAAAAGATTTTTCCTAAAACAAATTATTTTGAGGACTAATTTAATACCTTTCTAGAGAGTATTCTATTTGGATATAAAGTCTAAAATTGCAATTACATAATGCTAAAATTGTAAATGGGGGAATTGATGTAACCTATATAGATTAAAATACAATGCATATTAAAATTTTATATTAAATTAAAATAAAAATTCTATACATATTAAAATCACAATTAAAATTCTCATAAGGAGATTTTCTTAAAAATTAGCTTATTTATAGTTTCATATCATGATGGTTTTTTATCATCAATCTATTTTAGGTGACAGTTCAAATCCAATTTAATTAATTCAAGTTAAGACCCCAAGGTGTTAAGGTACCTAGTTGAAATATCCATTTCCCTTCTCCTTTCAGAATTTCGTTATGGAGATCTCCTCCTCTCCAATGGTTGGAGACTTTATCTATACCCATAAACTTGAAATATTTTAGATTTGCATTATTACAAGCTAAAAAATGCTTGGGTACTGGTAGATCTTTATAGCGCTTTTTACTGTGGTTCTCAATCAATAGGATATGCTCTTTTATTCTATCTCGTAGGGGTCTTTCCGATTCCCCCACATATTGGGCTCCACATTTGCACTCTGGGGAATTTTAAATGTATCCCCAGTGAAATTTGATTTTATCTCTTTTTTCTTCATGCCATATTGGCATGATTTGCACTTGTGACCGGGAAAATAACCCTTTAGATCCTTTCCCCATAGATCTTTCTTCTTTTTATCTTGTACTTTTTTTAAATCTGAGGGGGCAAGTTTCATTTTTAGATTTCTCGCCTTTCTATAAACAATTTGAGGTCTATTAGGTAGAAGTGGACCTAATTTGTCATCTAATTTTAAAATACTCCAATGTTTTCTTAAAATCTTTTCTATTAAATTTCTATTACCACTATAAGTGGTGATAAATGGTTAGAATGAGGATGTATTATCTTCTTATTATTATCTTTTTTTCTTCTATTACTACTTAAAATTATATTTCTGTCCAAGCTTCCTATATTTTTTATTGTAGCTTCTAAAGTATCTGTAGAGTATGCCCTAGCTATAAATTTTTCTTTTAGAACTATTGACTGAGTATTGTAATCTGATAAGGTGCTACAGTTCTTTCTTATTCTTAAAAACTGCCCTTTTGGGATATTGGTCTTCCACTGAATATGGTGACAACTTAATTGATGTATAAAATTGTTCACATCTACCTGGTTAAAATGGGTCTTCGAATTTAATTTATTATCTCTTACAAAAATATCTAGATCTAAAAAACATTTTTTAGATCTAGACATTTTTTAGATCTAGATACTTTTAAGTAGTAATAGAAGAAAAAAAGAAGATAATACATCTTCATTCTTACCATTTATCACCACTTATAGTGGTAATAGAAATTTAATAGAAAAGATCTTAAGAAAACATTGGAGTATTTTAAAATTAGATGACAAATTAGGTCCACTTCTACATAATAGACCTCAAATTGTTTATTGAAAGGCGAGAAATCTAAAAATGAGACTAAAAAAAGTACAAGATAAAAAGAAGAAAGATCTATGGGGAAAGACTCTAAAGGGTTATTTTCACTGTCACAATATGGCATGAAGAAAAAAGAGATAAAATCAAATTTCACTGGGGATACATTTAAAATTCCTCGGATGATCAGATGTACTGACAGGAATGTGATCTATGTGATAGAGTGCAAATGAGGAACCCAATACGTGGGGGAATCGGAAAGACCACGGAGAGGAGGAGATCTCCATAACGAAATTCTGAAAATAGAAGGGAAATGGATATTTCAACTAGGTACCTTAACACCTCGGGGTCTTAACTTAGAATTGGATATGAACTGTCACCTAAAATAGATTGATGATAAAAAACTGTCACCTAAAATAGATTGATGATAAAAAACCATCATGATATGAAACTATAAATAAGCAAATTTTTAAGAAAATGTCCTTATGAGAATTTTAATTGTAACTTTAATATGTATAGAATTTTTATTTTAATTTAATATAAAATTTTAAAATGCATTTCTATTTTAATCTATATAGGTTCCATCAATTCCCCCCATTTACAATTTTAGCATTATGTAATTACAATTTTAGACTTTATATTGAAATAGAATACTCTCTAGAAATGTATTAAATTAGTCCTCAAAATAATTTGTTTTAGGAAAAATCTTTTTTAATATTTGTTTCTTTGTTTTTGCCCATCACTAATCAATTAATTTTTTAGACTTAGGGATTGATAATATAAGCTATTAAGCGATAACTATTGATTTCATCGTTAGTATTCCTCTAATTTTTAAATATTTATTATACAAAATATTGTAAATAATCTTTTCCAATTTAAGGATTAACAGTGTAGTGAATCTATGACATCAGATTACACACAGTTAACTCTAAGCATTGAATTCATCTAGTTCATTCTAACATATGAATGATACATTTTGTTCATCATTTAAATAATACATCTTTTAACTTAGGGATTTACTATATAAGGAAGTGTAGAGCGATCGGACTGTATATAGTATATTCGGAGCATTAGATTGTATCTAGGTAACACTGATTTATAAATAATAATAAAAAATTAAAAATCTTTTCCAATGGCCAAAATTATGTACTATTCTTCACTGCTGAAGGTTTGCAAATGTACTGTAATTTCTGTCAACATTTACATCGGCATTGTATAGATCTGTTCTTTGCATATGTATATGTATAGTCATTGCCAATATCGGTACTACAGCTTTAAGAAGAGCGTTTAAATAGGAGAAGCATGAACACATCAGTATTGAGCTTGAGAAAGGCTTTGCAAAGCCAAAACGCGTTGCTCTATACTGTGTCCATTTTGGGCTTCCGTAGACGCATCAGTCTGACAGCGTGAGAGTTACTGGAACTCGAGTGCACTGACATAATACCCTCCGTGATTGGTTAGGAGGTGCCTGACAGAAGAGCAGTATCTCAAAAGAAAATCCTGGAGACAAATTATCGGCATTTGGTGTAAGTAAAAGTGTGCACCTTGCCATATTTACTTTCCTGCTTGTAAAAGGATCTTTATCCTTCTTCTCGCCCAACATATAGCTTTGCATCGCTTTTTGCAACTAACCCTATCGCTAACTGAAGCACCAGCTTATTTGAGGAAATTTGCTTTGGAATTATACACGCTTTGCCATCTTGCCTAAAAGACTTTTTATCACACACGCATTGCCATCTTGCATAAAAGACTTTTTATGACCAAAAGACTTTTTAACTCCGTGAGAGACGAAATATAGTGGATCATATCAGTGTTTTTAAACAAACGATTCACCAATTGCTGTTCATTATTGTATTTTGTATATGCTGTGTTTGTATCAAGTTATTATTTTGTGTTTTTATGATATGAATTAATTTTATGAAATGCTATTTTAAACTTTATGTGTATTTATTAAATTGAACATAGTTTATTCAATTACCTTTATTTCTTTTGGTACTGCACACATTTAGCTATTTTTAATAGCGCAGCTGTGTCTAATTACTGGTCTGCAGGTTATCTGCAGACAGAGTAGTTAATTTATTTGTAAGGATTTGATTTTTAAGGAGTAAGGGATTCCTTAAATTACACTGCTGCTTTGTGATTTCAGCGCTGAGGTCTATACATTTTTTCATTGCCCTAAGTTAAACAGCTTTTTTACATGTAAAAATATACAAAGTCCCCCTCAACAGTAAAACCCACCACTCAGCCAACCCCCCAAATTAAAAACCAAACAAACAAAGTGCTTTCATCTCTTTTTTTGATCTATGAAAGTTAACGATTATTTCCCTCGGTTGCCCTCGCCTAAATCAGATGCCATGACTCACAGAGCTAGAGCGCAAGATAAGAAACTAAAACTCAATGCTGAAATCCACATGGCTAACTCCTCACAACTGGAGGAAGTAGGCAGCTCCTCTGGAGACCACAGCGCTCTGCTCAAAGACCTGACGGCCTTTTTCCTACCAAAAATGGACTCTCTACAGACTGGTGTTGACACTCTGACCAGTGAAGTGAGGTCTTTTTCTACACGCCTGACGGTAGCGGAACAAAGAATCTCAGGAGTGGAGGATAGGCAGCAAGAATCAGATGTTTCCTTGAAAAATCTACTGAAACAAAATCAATATCTTCAAGATAAAAGAAGTGGATTTGGAAAAATGCAGTTGACGCAACAACTTATGTGTAATTGGAGTGCCTGAAACTGTCAAAGACAAAGACCTTCTAGAATTTGCGGCATCCACCCTCCCCAAACTGCTAGGTATGTCCCAGGACTATCTGCCTATTAATATAGAGGGATAACATTGTATAGGTCCAGACAGATACCTAGATAATTCCAAGGAAAGCCAAGACAAGTCATTTTCAAATGCTTAAATTACCAGGATAAACTGGCTATGCTGTGGGCCTACAGGTTTGCCAAAATGATCAGATATGAGGACCATTGTCTTCTCCAATTCCAGGACTTCTCTGTAGAGGTCACCAGGCGACGCAAGGACTTTGCACCCTTATGTTCTCAACTTTATGAACAGGGTCGCAGGGTTGCTCTCCTATACCCAGCTAAGCTGAAGCTACAGATGGCCTCAGGCCCCAAAATTTTCCATTCCCCTGCAGCAGTGCAGGCCTACCTGGCTTCAGAAAAAGTTCAAGACAAGGTGTGAAGCCCCATCATTGAACATTTGTAACTGTATTGTTGATCTTAATACCACCATGCAATATATCTTGTTTTCCTATTACAGATGATGACATTGCTCACTTCCCTTTTACTAAGGGACATGTTAAGTTCACAACATTTTATGTTCGAGAGACATTAATTAATTTCTGTCACTTGGTAATGTTTCTGTTTTTTTAATTGTTCAACAGTACACACACTATGCATATGCTCCAGCATTTAAATATTATGGGCACTGCCAGTAAGGGATAGAACTTTTTCATGCACTACTAGTGGAATTGAGCTTCACAAGGTACATGGGTCCCAGTCCCCCTACACCATCATACATACTCAGGGAGGGCCACAGGTATTCCATCCCCAGTGCTCTAATATGTAATTTCCCCTACCTAGTAGTTCAGTTCTTTTTAACAGCTAACCTTCATGTGAGACAAGACCTCAGGATTGTACAACTGGTAATGTGTACTGTGTCGTGTCTACAGGAGGTGTTGATACTAACTCTTCTGATACTAATGGTTGTACTATGGCTATATATAGGCCCCTGCATCCACGTGCCCTCAGTATCATCTCAAGAGGTTCCCATATATTTCACTTGCAATGTCCTGGGTCCAGACATGGCACATTATTCTATGGCCCAACTCATTTTACGTCTTAATTTCTATTCGACTGGTAACCTGGGGGAGCCACAGCTTAAAACCTTGCTCGCTCCTATCAGAGGCAGTTTTGTGGAGATGATTGCTCTGCCATTCTCCTCTAGCTTAACTGTGAATCATATTTGCTTGCTTGATCATGTGGCTGCTGCCTGGATGATAGGTTATTGGATATATTGTAATTCAGTGTGGCTTATTGTGTCTCTTGTACTTGAACTCATTCTTCTTATTTATGCTTTCAGCCATGAGGATGCATGGGTGCCTGCAGTTACACCCTCCACGGATCTAGGAAGTCAGAGTGTTGCCCTGATGTCTCGACCGCTGGTGAGCCCCTTTCTTTATCCTACCCACCTCTCTCTAAGCCCGCAGACAGCATATTTAATCAGTGTCACCCCCCGCTCCAGGACAATACACTTAGCAACCCAGAAACTTCATAAAAGGATCTCTGTGGATAAGGACAGTGTTGGTAGTTGACCAGGTATCCAGCACTCAGATGACTTTACTTGGCCTGACTCTACTTACTCCCTCAATGCAAATGCCCTCCTCAACAAGACTGTTACATGTCCATAATGCACAACAACACTAATTATAGTATATAGCTACACGCCTTAAGGAGACCTCCTGGAATGTAGGAGGCATAACATCTCCTGCTAAGAGAAGCATGATCCTGCAGCACCTAAAGTCCCTTCACACAGATATTGCATTTTTACAGGAAACTAAGTTAACTGCGGAGGAACACAAAAAGCTGAAAACTAGGTGGGTGGGTCAGATTCTATATTCCCCACATAGGGTAGGAAGAAGGGGGTTGCTATCTTAGCAACAAAGGGACTCTCAATATCCTTCTCCAGGGTTGAGGGGTAGATTCATCATAGCTCTCTTACATTTTGACACGTATACACATACTATCTGCAATGTTTATGGCCCTAATGAGTACTGCTCCACGTTTTGGTCTGCACTACTGGTGAAATTGCTTACCTACACTGCCCCATACTTATGGGGGAAGACTTTAACTTGGCTCAAGCGCTACCTTTAGACAGATTTAGAGCCCCGGCAGCGTCTGGCACCTGTAAAAAGTCCATGGCCAGATATGCGAGAGAGGTGACTTTAATTCAAACATTTAAGGATGCACTAGGTCTAGTGGATGTTTGGAGAGAATTGAATCCAGTTGCGAGGGACTACATGTGCCTCTCTAAAACATATGGTACCCTGTCAAGAATAGACTATTTTTTGACCACTGCAGCAACGACACCTCAAATCCACCTCCCATCCATAGGGCAGATTACCATCTCAGACCATGCCCCAATCCATTTAGTGCTGCAGCCCCCCCCCCCCCCCAAGGCTCCAGGGAAAACACAGAGATTTCCAACACATCTGTATAACAACATAATTTCCAATAATCACTAAAATCTTCTTGGATGCATTATAAATAGGATAACAATAAGCACGAAAGCAACCCTGATTTATTCTGGCATGCCTTGAAGGCAGTAATGAGAGGGCACATAACGTCCTTTATGGCACATTACAACAAACAACTTAAAAGAGTAGACAATGATTTCCTTACAAAGTTGACAAAGGCATACAACACATATCTTTCTAATCCCACTTCTGTGTCCAGGCATCGGTATTACGATCTTAAGATGACCAGAGACAATTTTTTAGCCCAACAAGACAATCAATTTAACATACATAGACATGGCCATTATTACCGACATGGCAATAAATCGGGCAAAATGTTAGCTTTATTTGTAACGCGTTTCTCAACCAAAAACACTGGTCATTTCTTCAGACAAAGAAAAGCGAAACGACCAGTGTTTTTGGTTGATAAACGCGTTACAAATAAAGCGTTTATAAGTTTTAAAGTTTGGAAGTTGTCTTCTAGATATTTCTCTTTTCCACACCATCAAGTTACACGGAAACAGACCCAGCACTTGTAATCAACTGTGCAGTATTGACACGTGGAACAGCTATACAGCATCAGATTCCAGCAGCAGTTACCACAAGTGGATCTGGACACAGTGTACTAGCCACTGTTAAGTGCTAGCCTGCTTTTTTGCACTGGTTACAGTACGGTGCCAATACATCCGGTAAGCGCTACTAGTATTATCTTATATTCACTTACAAAACAGGATTACACGATGAGGCGCTGAAAGATTTAATACTGTGGTAAATATTGTAAGACTACTCAAGACCCCTTATGTTAAGTATATATATATATATATATATATATATATATATATATATATATATATATATATATATATATATATATATATACCAATATACTATTATGTGCGAATACACAAATGCATTACAATTAGTATATGGACAATTGAATTCAAAGGAAAAGGGGGGTGCTGACTGTCATAAATAGATATGAATAAACAAAAGAAAAGATTGACAGTTACTCAGCACTCAAAGGGTGTCAATATCAATACAAATCCTACGTTAGGACAAAGGAGATCACCTGTATCAGGGATATAAATATAATTGATTAAATTAATTAATTAAAACTTAACTTTTACTATAAATAATATTAAAACATATATAACAACAGTGTGTAAATATAAGACAAAAGTGTGTGCTTTAAAACTTAAATTAAAAATATAGTATATTACATAGGGTGTTAGTCTCCACAAATTCAATGTAAAGCTCCAAAGAATCAAAGGGTTAATTACTATCAGCCACACAGCCTAGCACAGACCAATACAAGGGGCTCACGGATTGCAAAAGAAACTGACTGAAAAAGAGGATTGACCTCGTCGTTACCAATTACACGATGAGGCACCCTCTTCTTGTTTGCTTTTTAACAAAGTAATTGTATCCTGGCTTTTGATTGTCGTGTATGTATTGGATCTTCTTTATAAATAATTTTTTTTAAAAAAGGGCATTAAGCTCTTTTACAAAAGCTCTAGTCTAAAAAAAATAAACACCCAAACAAATGAAGAAAAAAACCCACTAACCCCATAAAATCTACTCACGGTTCTCCATCCAGGCAGCGAGAAGTCTTCATCCAGGCAGTGACACCTTCATCCATCTCGGGGACATCTTCTATCTTCATCCCGACGGCATGGGCGGAGCTATCCTGGAAGCTGATACCATCTGCAGAGTGTCCTTTTCATATGATCACTGCTGTACACTGAAGTTAAATGCAAGGTAGCCGTTTCAAAATGGCATACCTTGCATTCCTATTGGCTTATTTGATTCTTCCAATTGATCAGCCAATAGGATTTCAGTAGCTCTCATTCTATTGGCTGTTTTGAACAGTTTGGTGGCTGGTGGGTTTTACTGTTGGGGGGACTTTTATTTTTTTTTACAGGCAAAAGAGCTGTTTAACTTAAGGAAACCTAATAGCCTTTAAGCATTACAGGCATTACAACAGTGAGTGCTGGTATTTTTTACTCTCTCTCTCTGTCTCTCTCTCTCTCTCTCTCTCTCTCTCTCTCTCTCTCTCTCTCTCTCTCTCTCTATATATATATATATATATATATATATATTCTAT
Organism: Bombina bombina; assembly: GCF_027579735.1. NCBI lineage: Eukaryota > Metazoa > Chordata > Amphibia > Anura > Bombinatoridae > Bombina > Bombina bombina. The sequence goes on from NC_069503.1 coordinate 448,141,613, forward strand.
GACATGTAAACTATTGGAATATGTAGATTATTTTTTAAAACATATGGTCCTTACATTAGATTCTTATATTAGAGATACCCTCCAAGTACTAAACATCATGGATGAGGTTGAGTGGAGAGAAAATTATACATGGTTACTACTAGATGTTACATCATTATATACAAGTATACCCCATAAGGAAGGGATTAAGAGCATTGATTACTTTCTCAAAAAACATGAACATTTATCAGATTTTAAAAAATGGTCCCTATTGGAGGCTATAGAATTTATCCTTACCAAAAACTATTTTTGTTTGACAGGGAATATTTTCTGCAACTGAGTGGCACGGCAATGGGCACAAAATTTGCCCCAAATAATGCCAACTTCTATATAGGGAGTTGGGAAGACCACTTCATTTGGAATAATAATCCACATAGAGAAAATATTGTCCTTTGGCGAAGATTTATAGATGACATAATTCTGGAAAGGGGATAATGAAGCATTAGAATTCTTTATTGACTATGTCAATCTTAATGATCGTAACCTTAAGTTCACTAACAACAGTAGTAAATCAAAAATTGAATTTCTAGATTTAACATTACAACATACTGGAAATAAAGTAGTTACATCTTTGTATAAGAAACAAACGGATTCTAATAGCTATCTGCACGCCAAGAGTTGTCACCATAAGAAATGGGTAAAGAATATACCATATGGTCAATTCCAAAGACTTAAAGGGACACTGTACCCAAAAAAATTATTTTGTGATTCAGATTGGTCATGAAATTTTTTTTTTTTTCTTTTTTTCTTTTCTCTTAAAAAAAAAAAAAAAAAATTTTTTTTTTTTTTTAATATTTATTTATAACCAAGAAAGTGTACAATCAAATGAATTCAACCTTTTTATGCCACGCAGGGCCAGGTAAAAAGTGTTCAGAACAAGGCAGTTTTAAATCAAAAATTTCACATTTCATATATCTACTTACTGATCCCCTTATATGAATTATTTGTACACCTAGTTGGGGTTTTTTTATTTTTTGTTTTAGGTAGGTAAAAGAAAAAAAAATAAGCACTCAAACAGAAAATAAATAAATGCATAAATAGATAAATAAAAAATAAATAGATAGATAGGTGTTCAATCTCGCTAGGAGATAAAGCTTTAATGAAGTTCGACCACTTGGAGAAGAAGATCTTCACATCTAGGTCACTGTGTAAATCAGTGTCATATTGTTCGATAATACATTGCTTTTTTAAGCAGTTTTTAACCTCTGAGATACTCGGGGTTGCTTTCAGCTTCCATTTTTTCAAAATTAAATATCTAACCGCCAGTATTACCAAGGTAACGGTTTTAAGTTTATCCTGAGGCAGGCCTAGTTCTGTAAGAGGGAAAATTATATTTGAGGAAGATAATGTCAAAGAAGGAACACCCACCATTTTACTTAACCAATACTGTATCTTTAGCCAGAAGTTTCTAATTTTTGGACAATACCAAAACATGTGAATAAGGCTAGCCGATATATATGAACATTTTGGGCATTTATTAAAACTTGCATTCCGGCATTTAGTCCCTTTTTCTGGGGTAAAATATGTCATGTGGAGTAGTTTTACATGTGCCTCACGCCAAGAGGCAGAGAGAGTAGCGCGCGAGATTGCTTTATATGATGAGGTTACTATAGTTGCCTCTAATGAAGTTTCCAGTAGAGCTTCTGCCCACTTGGCCTGGAGCTTTTCTATTATATCTGGGCCTTTGAGAGAGATCATTTTTTGATAAATATATGATATCGAGGTTATGCCACTCCTAACTAGTGTGAGCCAATTTTCAAGAATACCTAAGGACCAATCCCAGCCGAGGTCATTTGTTAATTGAAGAGCAAAGTGTCTCGCTTGAAGGTAAGCGTAAAAATTTTTATTTGAAAGGTGATATTCCTCTTTAAGTGAGTCGAATGTTTTAATGCACCTTCTTTCGAAGTCTAACATCTGAGAAATATTTATAAGGCCCATCGATTTCCATTTAGTGAAAAGGGGAGATTGTATCCCAGGTTGAAATTGTGGGTTATTTAAAAGTGGTAAATATTTCGAAGTTCTAAATTCAGTATGTGACAAGGAACATAACTTCTTCCACATCTGAATTGGGTTATAGATAGATTTTATCTTTTTTATTTCAGGCGGTAGTATATTATTTTTACAGTGTAATGAGGCTATCAGGGAGCATGGGAAGGCTATGTTACTTTCCAGTTCAAAGCTTGTTACATAATTAGAGTTAGCTAGCCAGTCCATAGCTACTCTGGCCTGGAACACTATGTTGTACAGTCGAATGTCGGGTAAGGAAAGTCCCCCATATTCTGTGGGGAGCACTAACTTAGACAATGAAATCCTTGGTTTCCTATTCTGCCAGATGAAAGAGCGGAGAGCGGAGTTAAAGGATGATATATCTTTCGTTTTCAAGACAAGTGGAGTGTTCTGAAGTACATATAAAATTTTAGGTAACAAGGACATTTTATAGAGTGCTATTCGACCTGATAAAGACAAAGGGAGATTCTGCCAGTTTTTAAAGGCTTGTTTAACCTTATTAAGAACGGGTAGAATGTTTAAATCATACCAAGCTTTGGGGTTAGGGGAGATCCAGATGCCTAGGTATCTAAAAGCATCCTGAACTATAGAGAACGGAATATTTTCGCATGAGTCATGAAATTTTAAGCAACTTTCTAATTTACTCCTATTATCAAACTTTCTTCATTCTCTTGGTATCTTTATTTGAAATGCAAGAATGTAAGTTTACTTGCCGGCCCATTTTTAGTGAACAACCTGGGTTGTCCTTGCTGATTGGTGGATAAATTCATCCACCAATAAAAAAGCGCTGTCCGGAGTTCTGAACCCCAAAAAAGCTTAGATGCCTTCTTTTTTAAATAAAGATAGCAAGAGAACGAAGAAAAATTGATAATAGGAGTAATTAGAAAGTTGCTTAAAATTGCACACTCTATCTGAATTACAAAAGAACATTTTTGGGTTCAGTGTCCTTTTAAGAGGAATTGTACCAACCCTATTACATTTGAGAAAGAGGCCACAGAATTATCATTAAAATTTGAATCGAAAGGATATCCCTCAGATGTAATAGAACAAAGTCTGAATAGAATGAGACAATTAGATAGGAAGACCTTGGTCAAAGGTAATCCAAATAAAACCAATGTGATGATGAATAGGAGAAATTATTCATTTTTAACCAAATATAATAGCTCTGCCAATAAAATAGAGAAAATAATACTCAAACATTGGCACGTCCTAAAAGAGGACCCCATTCTAAATAGGGTATTGGAAGAAAAACCTAGAGTTATATTTAAGAAGAATAAATCTTTAAATAATATAGTGGCTCCCAGTTCTTTGAGAGATATAAGCTCTAACAACACTTGGCTAACGGAACACCACAAAGGCTTTTTCAAATGTAAAAGGAAAGATTGTAGTGTTTGTGAGTTTGCAGATCCTAATAATAAGGATATAAAATCTAACACTAACAATAGTTGTTTTCCCATTAATTCCTATTTAAATTGTCAATCTAAATATGTGGTCTATCTCATGAAATATAATTGTGGGAAACAGTATTGAGGAAGAACCAAACGTACCCTGAAGAGAAGAATTAATGAACATATTAATAACATCACCTCTGGAGATGTTGTCCATGGTGTATATGACAATTTTAGAGATGTACACAAAAGGGATTTAACAGGTTTTAAATTTAAAGCTATAGAAGAAATAATACTTGACAAAAGAAAGGGGAACAGATTGTTAAAACTGCGCAAACGTGAAACTTATTGGATACATACACTGAATACCCTAGAACCATTTGGCTTAACAGAGAGGTTGATATACAAGCTTTTCTAATAGATTGAACTAATATTATGTTACTCGGTTTATAAGTATGAAAATTATGATTTAATGATGATTTAGGGGTTAATAAAGATAATACATATATATATATATATATATATATATATATATATATATTGGTATATTATTGGTGAGATTTTTAATATATATAATGTATTACATTTTTCTTTCATGTAATTAGCAAGAGTCCATGAGCTAGTGACGTATGGGATATACATTCCTACCAGGAGGGGCAAAGTTTCCCAAACCTTAAAATGCCTATAAATACACCCCTCACCACACCCACAATTCAGTTTTACAAACTTTGTGGTGAAGTAAGTTTGTGCTAGATTCTACGTTGATATGCGCTCCGCAGCAAGTTGGGGCCCGGTTTTCCTCTCAGCGTGCAGTGAATGTCAGAGGGATGTGAGGAGAGTATTGCCTATTTGAATTCAATGATCTCCTTCTACGGGGTCTATTTCATAGGTTCTCTGTTATCGGTCGTGGAGATTCATCTCTTACCTCCCTTTTCAGATCGATGATATACTCTTATATATATACCATTACCTCTGCTGATTTTCGTTTCAGTACTGGTTTGGCTTTCTACAAACATGTAGATGAGTGTCCTGGGGTAAGTAAGTCTTATTTTCTGTGACACTCTAAAGCTATGGTTGGGCACTTTTTTTATAAAGTTCTAAATATATGTATTCAAACATTTATTTGCCTTGACTCAGGATGTTCAACATTTCTTTTTTTCAGACAGTCAGTTTCATATTTGGGATAATGCATTTGAATCAATCATTTTTTCTTACCTTAAAAAATTTGACTTTTTCCCTGTGGGCTGTTAGGCTCGCGGGGGCTGAAAATGCTTCATTTTATTGCGTCATTCTTGGCGCGGATTTTTTTTGCGCAAAAATTCTTTCTGTTTCTGGCGTCATACGTGTCGCCGGAAGTTGCGTCATTTTTTTGACGTTCTTTTGCGCCAAAAATGTCGGCGTTCCGGATGTGGCGTCATTTTTGGCGCCAAAAGCATTTAGGCGCCAAATAATGTGGGCGTCTTATTTGGCGCTAAAAAAATATGGGCGTCGCTTTTGTCTCCACATTATTTAAGTCTCATTATTTATTGCTTCTGGTTGCTAGAAGCTTGTTCACTGGCATTTTTTTCCCATTTCTGAAACTGTCATTTAAGGAATTTGATCAATTTTGCTTTATATGTTGTTTTTTCTATTACATATTGCAAGATGTTCCACGTTGCAACTGAGTCAGAAGATACTTCAGGAAAATCACTGCCCGGTGCTGGAGCTACCAAGCTAAGTGTATCTGCTATAATTTTTGATATCTGTTTCTCTAGCTGTTGTTTGTATTGCATGTCATGACAAACTTATTAATGCAGATAAAAATTTCCTTTAGTACTGTTACATTACCTGTTGCTGTTCCGTCAAAATCTAATTTTCAGAGTGTTCCTGATAAACATAAGAGATTTTATTTTTTAAATCCATTAAGAAGGCTATGTCTGTTATTTCTCCTTCTAGTTTACATAAAAGTCTTTTAAAACTTCTCTTTTTTCAGATGAATTTTTAAATGAACATCATCATTCTGATACTGATAATGGTTCTTCTGGTCCAGAGGTTTCTGTCTCAGAGGTTGATGCTGATAAATCTTTTTATTTGCTCAAGATGGAATTTATTCGTTCTTTATTTAAAGAAGTATTAATTGCATTAGAAATAGAGGATTCTGGTCCTCTTGATACGAAATCTAAACGTTTAAATAAGGTTTTTAAATCTCCTGTAGTTATTCCAGAAGTGTTTAATCTCCCTGATGCTATTTTTGAAGTAATTTCCAGGGAATGGAATAATTTGGGTAATTCTTTTACTCCTTCTAAACGTTTAAGCAATTATATCCTGTGCCATCTGACAGATTAGAATTTTTTGGGACAAAATCCCTAAGGTTATGGGGCTGTCTCTACTCCTGCTAAATGTACTACTATTCCTACGGCAGATAATACTTCATTTAAGGATCCTTTAGATAGGAAAATTGAATCCTTTCTAAGAAAAGCTTACTTATGTTCAGGTAATCTTCTTAGACCTGCTATATTTTTAGCGGATGTTGCTGCAGCTTCAACTTTTTGGTTAGAAGCTTTAGCGCAACAAGTTTCAGATCATAATTTTATAGCATTATTATTATTCTATAACATGCTAATAATTTTATTGGTGATACCATCTTTTGATATCATTAGAGTTGATGTCAGGTATATTTCTCTAGCTATTTTAGCTAGAAAAGCTTTATGGATTAAACTTGGAATGCTGATATGTCTTCTAAGTCAACTTTGCTTTCCCTTTCTTTCCAGGGTAATAAATTATTATCTCAACTGTTTCTGGAAGGAAGGGAACTTTTTTACCAAAGGATAAAAAATCTAAGGTAAATTTAGGTCTAATAATCATTTTTTCGTTCCTTTCCTCACAACAAGGAACAAAAGCCTGATCCTTCATCCTCAGGAGCGGTATCAGTTTGGAAACTATTTCCAGTTTGGAATATATCCAAGCCTTATAGAAACCTATAGCCAGCTCCTAAGTACCCATGAAGGTGCGGCCCTTATTCCAGCTCAGCTGGTATGGGGCAGATTACGTTTTCTTCAAAGAAATTTGGATCAATTCCGTTCTCAATCTCTGGTTTCAGAACATTGTTTCAGAAAGGTACAGAATTGGCTTCAAGTTAAGGCCTCCTGCTAAGAGATTTTTTTCTTTCCCGTGTCCCAGTTAACACAGCAAAGGCTCAGCATTTCTGAAATGTGTTTCAGATCTAGAGTTGGCTGGAATAATTATGCCAGTTCCAGTTCTGGAACAGGGGCTGGGGTTTTATTTTATCTCTTCATTGTACCAAAGAAGGTCAATTCCTTCAGACCAGTTCCGGATCTATCAATATTGAATCGTTATGTAAGGATACCAACATTCAAGATGGTTACTGTAGGACTATCCTGCCTTTTGTTTAGCAAGGGCATTATATGTCTACAATAGATTTACAGGATGTGTATCTGCATATTCCGATTCATCCAGATCACTTTTAGTGTCTGAGATTCTCTTTTTAGACAAGCATTACCAGTTTTGTGGCTCTACCGTTTGGCCTAGCCTCAGTTCCAAGAATTTTTTTCAAAGGTTCTCGGTGCCCTTCTTTCTGTAATCAGAGAACAGGGTTTTGGTATTTCCTTATTTGGACGATATCTTGGTACTTGCTCAGTCTTCTCATTTTCGAAGAATCTCATACGAATCGACTTGTGTTGTTTCTTCAAGATCATGGTTGGAGGATCAATTTACCAATCAGTTCATTGATTCCTCAGACAAGGGTAACCTTTTTAGGTTTCTAGATAGATTCAGTGTCTATGACTCTGTCCTTGTCAGACAAGAGAAGTTTAACATTGATATCAGCTTGTCAAAACCTTCAGTCACAATCATTCCCTTTGGTAGCCTTATGCATGGAAATTTTAGGTCTTAGGACTGCCGCATCAGATGCGATCTCCTTTGCTCTTTTTCACATGCGACCTCTTCAGCTCTGTATGCTGAATCAATGGTGCAGGGATTACTCAAAGATATCTCAATTTAATATCTTTAAACCGATTATACGACACTCTCTGACATGGTGGACAGATCACCATCGTTTAGTTCAGGGGGCTTCTTTGTTCTTCCGACCTGGACTATAATCTCAACAGATGCAAGTCTTACAGGTTGGGGAGCTGTGTGGGGGTATCTGACGGCACAAGGGGTTTGGGAATCTCAGGAGGTGAGATTTCCGATCAATATTTTGGAACTCCGTGCAATTTTCAGAGCTCTTCAGTCTTGGCCTCTTCTGAAGAGAGAGTTGTTAATTTGTTTTCAGATAGACAATGTCACAACTGTGGCATACATCAATAATCAAGGAGGGACTCACAGTCCTCTGGCTATGAAAGAAGTATCTCAAATTTTGGTTTGGGCGGAATCCAGCTCCTGTCTAATCTCTGCGGTTCATATCCCAGGTATGGACAATTGGAAAGCGGATTATCTCAGTCGCCAAACGTTGCACCTGGGTGAATGGTCTTCACCCAGAGGTATTTCCTCAGATTGTTCAAATGTGGGATCTCCCAGAAATAGATCTGATGGCTTCTCATCTAAACAAGAAACTTCCCTGGTATCTGTTCGGATCCCGGGATCTTCGGGGCGGAGGCAGTGGATGCATTATCTCTTCCTTACAAGTGTCATCCTGCCTATATCTTTCCGCCTCTAGTTCTTCTTCCAAGGGTATTCTCCAATATTCTAAAGGAATGCTCGTTTGTCCTGCTGGTAGCTCCAGCATGGCATCACAGGTTTTGGTATGCGGATCTTGTCCGGATGGCCTCTTGCCAGCTGTGGACTATTCCGTTAAGACCAGTCTTTCTGTCTCAAGGTTCTTTTTTCCATCAGGAACTCAAAACCTTAATTTTAAGGTATGGAGTTTGAACGCTTGATTCTTGGTCAAAGAGGTTTCTCTGACTCTGTGATTGATACTATGTGTCAGGCTCGTAAATCTGTATCTAGAGAGATATATTATAGAGTCTGGAAGACTTATATTTCTTCAGGATGGTTTAGATAAAGGTTTGTCTGCAAGTTCCTTGAAAGACAAATCTCTGCTCTTTCTGTTCTTTTTCACAGAAGGATTGCTAATCTTCCTGATATTCATTGTTTTGTTCAACCTTTGGTTCGTATAAAGCCTGTCATTAAGTCAATTTCTCCTCCTTGGAGTTTGAATTTGGTTCTGGGGGGCTCTTCAAGCTCCTCCTTTTGAACCCATGCATTCTTTGGTCGTTATATTACTTTCTTGGAAAGTTTTGTTTCTTTTGGCCATCTCTTCTGCCAGAAGAGTCTCTGAATTATCTACTCTTTTTTGTGAGTCTCCTTTTTTGATTTTGCATCAGGATAAGGCGGTGCTGCGAACTTCTTTTGAATTTTTTACCTAAGGTTGTGAATTCTAACAACATTAGTAGAGAAATTGTGGTTCCTTCATTATGTCCTAATCCTATGAATTCTAAGGAGAAATCATTGCATTCTTTGGATGCTGTTAGAGTTTTGTAATATTATGTTGAAGCTACTAAGTCTTTCCGAAAGACTTCTAGTCTATTTGTCATCTTTTCCGGTTCTAGAAAAGACCAGAAAGCTTCTGCCATTTCTTTGGCATCTTGGTTGAAATCTTTATTTCATCATGCCTATGTTGAGTCGGGTAACACTCCGCCTCAAAGGATTACAGCTCATTCTACTAGGTCAGTTTCTACTTCCTGGGCGTTTAGGAATGAAGCTTTGGTTGATCAGATTTGCAAAGCAGCAACTTGGTCCTCTTTGCATACTTTTACTAAATTCTACCATTTTGATGTGTTTTCTTCTTCTGAAGCAGTTTTTGGTAGAAACGTACTTCAGGCAGTGGTTTCAGTTTGAATCTTCTGCTTATGTTTTTTAATTAAAATTTTATTCTGGGTGTGGATTATTTTCAGCAGGAATTGGCTGTCTTTATTTTATCCCTCCCTCTCTAGTGACTCTTGCGTGGAAAGATCCACATCTTGGGTAATCATTATCCCATACGTCACTAGCTCATGGACTCTTGCTAATTACATGAAAGAAAACATAATTTATGTAAGAACTTACCTGATAAATTCATTTCTTTCATATTAGCAAGAGTCCATGAGGCCCACCCTTTTTTGTGGTGGTTTTGATTTTTTTGTATAAAGCACAATTATTCCAATTCCTTATTTTATATGCTTTCGCACTTTTTTCTTATCACCCCACTTCTTGGCTATTCGTTAAACTGAATTGTGGGTGTGGTGAGGGGTGTATTTATAGGCATTTTAAGGTTTGGGAAACTTTGCCCCTCCTGGTAGGAATGTATATCCCATACGTCACTAGCTCATGGACTCTTGCTAATATGAAAGAAATGAATTTATCAGGTAAGTTCTTACATAAATTATGTTTTTTAATATATAAATTATTGCATGTATTAGAAGTTATTATGAATTATGTTTTTTTATATAAGTTTTAAAATGAATTAAGAATTTACTATGTATTGGATTTGAATATATAGGTAAATCATTAATAATATTTCTTACCTCTGTATGAATTTAATATAAATACATTACTAAGCATTAAGAGACATGAATTTTGTGTATATTGTGATATACATATATTTACAGACCTTAATGGTTAAACAGATACCAGACGTAATGCAGGGTTTTTGAATGCTGACATGGAGGTGGGCGGCTTAGATTGATTGTGACTGTATTTAAAGGAAGGTTCCAGTGGGCGTGGATATACCTCTGACAAAGCGGTGACGTAACCGCGAAACACATAAGGCCACGCCCACCTTACGACAGCAATTGGCAAACAGCTGACTTTGAGTGCTCCGAGCAAGCGGTACTTTTGAAACTTAATAACCGCAAACGTAGCGGAGGTGACTGGGACATTGTGATCTTCTGGACTTGAAGCAGGATCATTTGTGCCATTTACTTGTATAGCTATTACAGTTGGTATTCACGGACCTAGGAGACTTGTGATTTACAGATGAACATTATCGCAAGCAGGTATCCGTAAGAGAGCTTTTACATACCTCATATTGTTTGAGGGCAAATCCTGTGAGTAGACACCCTACGGTGTATGTTTGTGCCTTTTGTATTTAAATTGATTTGCACTATGTAGGTGCATTTGTGCGCTTTTCTTCTGTTCTTTGCCTCTATATATATATATACATACACACACATATTTAGAAATAGATCTGTTTGTATGTCTATGTAAAAGCTCTTTGCCTGTGTGTTTTGTTCTAACACCAGAGACCTCATATCTTTGAGTCCTCATTACTTTTTTGTGCAATATTTTTAATTAATAATTTTTATTAGATAGTTTTATTATAAGTCTAACTGCTCAAGCAATAGCATTTACTTTGAACTTGTAACACGAGCAGTAAACCCGACGCATGCAAACACCCGTGATAAACATCTTTTCGCTTGCGTGTAACTGTTAGGCCCCTACTTTTCTTTATTTATAAAAAACCATGCTGAAATCTCTGGCTTTATTTTTTGGATGGATTTATTGTGACCAAGCCTCTTCTTTTTTTAATATATTTTTTATATTGTATTATGTTCAGGGTCTGCACCCTTAGCCTTATATAGGCTGTTGTTATGTACTGCTATATATTTTGTATTTTTTGGGTGGTTTACCACATCTAGGTTAGATATTTACTTAAAATACATAGTAAAAAAAAAAGGGTAATTTTAAGCATTTGAATTTGAAAAAGTCCCTGAGTACTCAGGGTAAGGTGGGTTGAAAGAATCTAAAGATAGGATATATATCCCCCAAAGGTAAGCATGTGTATCCTCATGGAGGCAGTGCCTAATGCCAGAAATATAGGTTTAAACAGAGAGAGGAAAGAGTAGAAGCATTATTTGGCACACTTAGTCCTGAGTTTAGATAAGTAGCAATTAACTATGGATGAGGACTGAATGTAAATAAAATATAACTTTTATTAATAAATGGTGAATAAAAAATATATAGCAGTGGGTACAATAACCCATCGAACTAGTACACACATTAAAAACATTTATTAAAAAACACACCTATGTATATCTCATCAAAAGATTGGCTTCTCCAGTATCCAGCTATAAATGTATCTATACTATACGTATGATAGGGGACTAGCTAATAGAATAGGCTAGGGATAAGGTCTGTGTCAACAAGTATACGTATCAGGTAATAATAGTTCTTGCAGTACCATCCTATATGTTGGAAGGGTAAGTATAAATTACCCACTACATGTAATAATAAAATGTGAGAGTCGTAAGACCAAAGATGCCTGACGTAATTCAAATACCTTGCTACAACCCCTTGCATTGCCAATTAAGGCCAACAGATTAAACCAGCTGTGTATTGAAAAGTTGTAAAAACGCTTCCCAAGTATCCAGCAATGGATGTATCAATAAAGTGTATATGATAGGGAGCTAACAAGTTTAGGAGGCTATGAAAAAAATCTGTATTAGCTAGTCTAGGAATCTGGTAACGAAAGATCTTACAATACAGTTCTATGCATTTGAAGGGTAAATATGTAAAACCCACTACATCCAATAATAAGCTGTGAGAACCGTGACACCAAAGAGCTTTATTAGTACTTTGGACATCTAGCTATAACCCCTGTATTGCCAATTAAGGCCAACAGATTAAGCTAGCTGGTTGTGGAGAAGCTATACTCACTGATACAGATTTTGTCCATAGCCTCCTAAACTTGCTAGCTCCCTATCATATATACTTTATAGATAAATCCGTAGCTGGATACTTGGGAAGCATTTATACTACCTCTCAATACACAGCTGGTTTAATCTGTTGGTCTTAATTGGCAATACAAGGGGTTGTAGCAAGGTATTTGAATTACGTCAAGCATCTCTGGTCTTACGGCTTTCACGTTTTATTATTATATGTAGTGGGTGATTTATACTTACCCTTCCAACATATAGGATGGTACTGCAAGACCTATAATATAATACTTATACTTGTTGACACGGACCTTTTCCCTAGCCTATTCTATTAGCTAGTCCCCTATCATACGTATAGTATAGATACATTTCTAGCTGCATACTGGAGAAGCCAGTCTTTTGATGAGATATACATAGTTGTGTTTTTTTAATAAACATTTTTAACGTGTGTACTAGTTAGGTGGGTTATTGTACCCACTGCTATATATTTTTGATTCACCATTTATTAATTAAAGTTATATTTTATTTACATTCAATCCTCACCCATAGTTAATTTCTACTTATCTAAACTCAGGACTAAGTGTGCCAAATAATGCTTCTACTCTTTCCCCTCTCTATTTAAACCAGCATTTGAATTTCCCTGGGCAAGACAAATTTATGGGGCTCCCAACCCCACCCTCTTTATTCCCCTCTCTCTTTAATGTCATGCTCCTGTATGGGCTACCCCATCCTAACATTCATTGTGTTGTATTGTGTTATATTATAGTAACAGTATATATTACACCTTCTTTTATCATAAACATTTCAGGCCAACCTTAGCATTTGAAGGGCCATGGGCAGAGCACTGTTGTGAGGCCCCTCAGCCCTGTGTCTTTATTCCCCTCCCCTGTATGCCTTGCCCCTTGTATGGCCCACTCCCGTGCCAACATTTAGTAGTACCTATAAAAAGAATAACACAAAATAGTTTACCTCTTGATGCCATAAACACTTATCATAAACTAAATACAACATATACATTGCACCATCTCATAGCCTCACCTCTGACATTGCTGGGCCCCCAAAGAGCGGGCCCTAGGCGAGTGCCCCTCTCACCCTGCCCAAAGGGCAGGCCTGTGTACTTTTCGCCTTCTCATACCCTCACCTGTGATGACGATGAAAGATATTTTTCTCACTTGAAAGGTTTCATTAAACATTTACATTTACCACCCTTATAGCCCAGATGTTTCATTTTAACATTTGTGTCACTGTTACATAAGGACAACACACACAATATGAATAATGACTTCTTCACAACTAAAGAACTAGGCATAATATAAATAATATGATGTAAAAAAGCCTAACATTTATTTGTTACCCATAAGAACAAATCAATTTCTTATTGTATGCAGAATCAAGATTTTATACTTGCTTTTGTAGATTAAGTCAATTATTCACACTACACTGTTTCTTTTCAGAAAAGCATTTTATTATTTTGCTCAGCTATTTTCATGATACATTTGACATCTTCAGTACTTTACTTACTGCAGTACATTAAAATCACTCAAAATAAAATAAAAATGTCAGGTGTGTGCTATGTGTTTCAAAGTGAAGTGTTATTGAACCTCTTCATCTGTTTTATGAATCATACAAAGAAAGGTACATTAATTTACCTCTTGCTCAATAAGTGTGATGCTGCTATTTTATTGATATTCATAGATGGAATAAAAGTAATGTGTCTTGCCCTTTATCATGCACATGACAAAAAAATAAAACCTTTTTTGTAAGTTTACAGTTGTTAGATATAATAGAAAATATATATAATTAATGTTTAGGAGTAGGGCAGTAAAGCTGATTAATAAAAAAAAAATCCAAGCTCTATTATGGAATAAAGCAACAGTATAATGCATTAAATGATCAAAAGAATTTGTGGATTTCAGTTAAAAGATAACACATTTTGCACTTTTCGATAGCTATAGTGTATGGTTCATGATTTAAAATAAGCTAGTGATTATGTTAAAAGACTACATAGTTTTGTTTTAAAAATGTGTTTTGTTCCACACTCCCTAGGAAGCCAGAAAGCAAATTATATAACCACCATATGCTATAAATCGAAGAGCGTGTTTAGGCAACTTGTAGCATTTTGAAAACCTAGGTTACAGATTTTGCTTTTTGCCTTGTAAGAGAGTGTGAGACAAAGCACTATTTAAAAAAACAAACTTTTTTAATGTTAAAGAGACATAATAGTAATGAAATTACCATAATGCATTATCTTGATTCCATACAGTTACAACTTAGGGGGGGATTTAATAAGCAGCAGATAATGCTTTATCCGCCCGTAGTTTCCGGATCACCGGAAATGGCAGTTAAGAAGCAGTGGGCGTAAGATACGATCGGGATGATTGACACCCCCTGCTAGCAGCCGATTGACTGTGAATGTGGAGGGGGCGGCATTGCACAGGCATTTCACAAACAATGCTTGTGCAATGTTAAATGACGACAGCGTATGCTGTTGGCATTTAGCAATGTCGGGCGGACATGGTTCGCTATAATGAATCATGTCCGCCCGACATTTGGTAAATTGACCCCTTAGGGGTCTATTTATGTAGGTACAGACAGACATGATACGCTGTCTGCATTTTTCTTTGCACCAGCAGTTCTGGTGAACTGCTGGCGCAATACCGCCGCCTGCAGTTTCGCAGTCAATCAGCCGCTAGCAGGGGGTGTCAATCAACCCAATCGTATTCGATTGGGCTGATTGCTGTTCGCCAACTCAGAGGTGATGGACGAGTTAAGGAGCAGCGGTCTTAGGACCACTGTTTCTTAACTTCCGCTTCAGTCGGAATTGAAGTGGAAAGGGTCGGAAGCAGCATCCACTGCTTCATAAATAGACCCCATAGAGTCATGTTTGAAAAATGAGGGCACTCATTATTTTTTCATTCTTTTGAGCATGCGCTTATATGCTTTCTTGAAAGGCATGTGCAATGATGCTAATGAGCACCTTCTAAGGAATTGTACTGGCAGCCATGTAAACACAGCTATTCATTTCTAGCAAATTCACTACAGGCATTTAACAAAACTATGAAAATACTAGCAGACCTATTACTGTTGCTAGTCTAATTTTCTTGTTTTTTTCCCCTAAAACCAGTAAAAGGGCATATTATTAATAAACACTGCTAATGTACCATTATTAAAAAGTGCTTATTGTAGAGGGCCAAGGGATTATATTTGAAATGCAAAGTAGCAAAAAATAATTGTTTGATCTTTTGTTTGTGAATGACAAAAACCATTAAAATGTATGTGGATTTTTGTTAACTCATTTGATCCGTTTTTGTAACAGAAGGTGATTGATGCTTACATTTTGTTAATATCACTTAAATTAGAATAAGAATGTGTTTGTGTTACAAAAAAAAAAAAAGAATGTGGCAAAAGGATTGGCCAAATTGTATTGATTATTTTGATATGGCCACGAAAATAAAAAAAAGCAATTCCACAGTCAATTTAAAAATAACCAATTAAAAAGAATAACAATAAAGTGATGGTAAATTATAGTTATTTGAAATATATTATTTACAGCTTCATAACATGTGCATGAAAATGATTAACTTTCGGCTAGATTATGAATTTTGCGTTATGAGTGAAAAAGCTTCCTAACGCTGCATTTTCACTACCACTGCTATTACAAGTCTTATAGGTACAGCTGTACCGCACACTTTTTTGGCCGTCACGCAACTTAACTACCCCACCTTTCAAAAAGTCCTTTTTCAATGGGACTTCCACAACGTTAGGAGTTTGCCTGTCCAGCCAAAAAGTGAGCGGTACAGTCTATAATTACAAGATCTGTACCGCCACCTGAAAGTCAGTAGTTATGGGTTTTACGTTACAGAGCTGTACCATAAAACTCATAACTAAAGTGTTACAAAGTACACTAACACCCATAAACTACCTATTAACCCCTAAACCAAGGCCCTCCCGCATTGCAAACACTAAAATAAAATTATTAACCCCTAATCTTCTGCTCCGGACATCGCCACCACTATAATAAACATATTAACCCCTAAACCGCTGCACTCCTGCATCGCAAACACTAGTTAAATATTATTAACCCCTAATCTAATGCCCCCAATGTCATCACCATTGTTAAATACTGATACATCAACTGAATTGTTTGTGTATATTATAGTATTGTTTGTTTCCTTCACAGGTTTTTTACTGTTTTATTTGTCTGTATCACATCACTTTGAGCGACTGCTTCAGAGCACAGGAATCACCACATCACATTGGACACTTTGGATTTACTTTTGAAAGACTTACATTTAGCTTCACTTATTTTGCGGATCCTCACACTTGGTATTTTTTGCAAGGGCATATATATTTTTTCTACATTTTCACATTGTTTACATTTTTTACATTTTTTACACTTTTTGCATTTTAAAAACACAGGACACCCATTGGGACTTTTTTAATATTGGACATTGAAAAAGAGACTTATTACTTTTTGCACACAATATTTTTTTTGGTGCACAATAATTATTAATTAATTATTTTTTGGTGCACCTAATATATACAACTGTAAGAACATTCATCTCCAAGGTGTACCATCCAAATAGGATTTCCAGCCTATTAGGTCACCTTTTGTCAAACGTGTCTCAAGTTTAATTATTTTATGTTTATTTTGATGCATATTTTTATTGTCTGTTATTGTAACATGGATCCATGATTTTTATATGATTGTTTTATATGATTATATTTTGTTTTAGAAGAAGTTCCTCAACATTTTTATCAACTGTGTGGATTAAACATTTTACATTTATACATCTATTATAAAGATCTCTGTACATTCACCTACATTAAAGACACTACCATTTAGATCCCACATTAGTGGGCACCATCCTATTAGCCTATTAGGTGTTCCCTTCCCCTTCCTCAGCCTATTTGGCGCTCACCTCCACTTCCTATTGTTTTATCCTTACATTGGGTACACTAGGGTACCCGCTGAGGAGAGCTAGAGGTATTCCCTTATCCCCTTTCCCCTATCTGTTTTTGCGCAGGATATACACTCTATCTCTTAAATGTCATCACCACCTACATACACTTATTAACCCCTAATCTGCTGCCCATAACATCACCGCAAACCTACATTACTGTTATTAACCCATAATCTGCTGCCCCCAATGTCGCCGCCACTATACTAAAGTTATTAACCCCTAAACCTAACCCTAAGTCTAACCCTAACTCTAACATAACCCTAGCCCTAACATCCACTAACTTTAATAAAAAATTAATATAATTCCAAATAAAAATTACAAATAATACCTAAATTATTCCTATTTAAAACTAAATAAATACTTATCTGTAAAATAAAACCTAAGCTAGCTACAATATAACTAATAGTTATATTGTATCTAGCTTAGGTTTTATTTTTATCTTGCAGGTAAGTTTGTATTTATTTTAACTAGGTAGACTAGTAAGTAAATAGTTATTAACTATTTACTAACTACCTAGCTAAAATAAATGCAAACTTACCTGTAAAATAAAACCTAGCCTGTCTTACACTAAAACCTAACATTACACTAAAATTAAATAAATTAAATTAAATTAAAAAAAACATTTATCTAAATTACAAAAAATAATAAACACTAAATTACACAAAATAAAAAAGAAATGATCAAATATTTAAACTAATTACACCTAATCTAATATCCCTATCAAAATAAAAAAGCTCCCCCAAAATAAAAAAAATCCCTAGCCTACACTAAACTGCCAATGGCCCTTAAAAGGGCCTTTTGCGGGGCATTTCCCCAAATAAATCAGCTCTTTTACCTGTAAAAAAAAATACAAACATCCCTCCAACTGTAAAACCCACCACCCACACAACCAATGCCCCCAAATAAAAACCTACCTAAAAAACCTAAGCTCCCCATTTCCTTGAAAAGGGCATTTGGATGGGCATTGCCATTAAAACGGCATTTAGCTCTTTTACGGTGCCCAAAGTCCCTTATCTAAAAATAAAACCCACCTAATAAACCCTTAAAAAACCTAACACTAACCCCCCGAAGATCCACTTACAGTTTTTGAGGACCGGACATCCATCCTCATCCAGCCGGGAGAAGTCTTCATCCAAGCGGCAAGAAGTCGTCCTCCAAGCGGGCAGAAGTCTTCATCCAGATGGCATCTTCTATTTTATCCTTCCGACGCGGAGCGGCTCCATTTTCAAGACATCGGACATGAAGCATCCTCTTCTTTGAAGAATTAAGTCTCCTTTAAATGACATCATCCAAGATGGCGTCCTTTGAATTCCTATTGGCTGATAGAAGTTAGCCAATCGGAATTAAAGGGGAAAAAATCCTATTGGCTGATGCAATCAGCCAATAGGATTGAGCTTCAATCCTATTGGCTGATCCAATCAGCCAATAGGATTGAGCTTGCATTCTAAGAAGAGGATGCTCCGCGCCGGATGTCTTGAAGATGGAGCTGCTCTGTGTCAGAAGGATGAAGATAGAAGATGCCATCTGGATGAAGACTTCTGTCCGCCTGGAGGACGACTTCTTTCTGCTTGGTTGAAGACTTCTCCCGGCTTCATTGAGGACTTCTTGCCGTTTGGATGAAAACTTCTCCCGGCTGGATGAGGATGGATGTCCGGTCTTCAAAAACTGTAAGTGGATCATCGGAGTTAGTGTTAGGTTTTTTTAAGGGTTTATTGGGTGGGTTTTATTTTTAGATTAGGGACTTTTCAGGGCAATAGGGAGCTTATGTTTTTTAGGTAGGTTTTTATTTGGGGGGGGTTGGTTATGTGGGTGGTGGGTTTTACTGTTGGGGGGTTGTTTGTATTTTTTTTACAGGTAAAAGAGCTGATTTCTTTGGGGCAATGCTTTGCAAAAGGCCCTTTTAAGGGCCGTTAGCAGCTTAGTGTAGGCTAGGGTTTATTTTTATTTTGGGGGGGCTTTTTTATTTTGATAGAGCTATGAGATTAGGTGTAATTAGTTTAACTATTTGATAATTTCTTTTTTTATTTTGTGTAATTTAGTGTTTATTATTTTTTGTAATTTAGATAAATTTATTTTTTTAATTTAATTTATTTAATTTTTGTGTGTTAGGTTTTAGTGTAAGACAGGTTTGGTTTTATTTTACAGGTAAGTTTGTATTTATTTTAGCTAGGTAGTTAGTAAATAGTTAATAACTATTTACTAACTAATCAACCTAGTTAAAATAAATACAAACTTACCTATGAAATAAAAATAAAACCTAATGGCTAGATTTGGAGTTTTGTCGGTAACGACACGAAAAACTAACGCCGGCTTTTTTCTGGCCGCACCATAAAAATAACTCTGGTATTGAGAGTCCACATAAAGGCTGCGTTAGGCTCCAAAAAAGGAGCGTAGAGCATTTTTAACGCAGCTTCAACTCTCAATACCAGAGTTGCTTACGGATGCGGCCAGCCTCAAAAACGTGCTTGTGCACCTGCAAAAAAGCCGCGTTCAGCTCTTAACGCAGCCTCATTGTTTGCTATGCGGAAACACTTCCTACGTCGGCACCTAACACTCTAACATGTACCCCGAGTCTAAACACCCCTAACCATACACTTATTAACCCCTATTCTGCCGCCCCCGCTATCGCTGACACCTGCATTTTATTTTTAACCCCTAATCTGCCGCTCCGTAAACCGCCGCTACTTACATTATCCCTATGTACCCCTAATCTGCTGCCCTAACATCGCCGACCCCTATATTATATTTATTAACCCCTAATCTGCCCCCCTCAACGTCGCCTCCACCTGCCTACACTTATTAACCCCTAATCTGCCGAGTGGACCGCACCGCTATTATAATAAAGTTATTAACCCCTAATCCGCCTCACTAACCCTATAATAAATAGTATTAACCCCTAATCTGCCCTCCCTAACATCGCCGACACCTAACTTCAATTATTAACCCCTAATCTGCTGACCGGAGCTCACCGCTATTCTAATAAATGGATTAACCCCTAAAGCTAAGTCTAACCCTGACACTAACACCCCCCTAAATTAAATATAATTTTAATCTAACAAAATTAATTAACTCTTATTAAATAAATTATTCCTATTTAAAGCTAAATACTTACCTGTAAAATAAACCCTAATATAGCTACAATATAAATTATAATTACATTGTAGCTATTTTAGGATTAATATTTATTTTACAGGCAACTTTGTAATTATTTTAACCAGGTACAATAGCTATTAAATAGTTAAGAACTATTTAATAGCTAAAATAGTTAAAATAATTACAAAATTACCTGTAAAATAAATACTAACCTAAGTTACAATTAAACTATCAATAAATTAATTAAATAAACTACCTAAAATTACCTACAATTAACCTAACACTACACTATCAATAAATTAATTAAATACAATTCCTACAAATAAATACAATTAAATAAACTAGCTAAAGTACAAAAAATAAAAAAGAACTAAGTTACAAAAAATAAAAAAATATTTACAAACATAAGAAAAATATTACAACAATTTTAAACTAATTACACCTACTCTAAGCCCCCTAATAAAACAACAAAGCCCCCCAAAATAAAAAATGCCCTACCCTATTCTAAATTACTAAAGTTAAAAGCTCTTTTACCTTACCAGCCCTGAACAGGGCCCTTTGCGGGGCATGCCCCAAGAAATTCAGCTCTTTTGCCTGTAAAAAAAAAACATACAATACCCTCCCCCAACATTACAACCCACCACCCACATACCCCTAATCTAACCCAAACCCCCCTTAAATAAACCTAACACTAAGCCCCTGAAGATCATCCTACCTTGTCTTCACCTCACCAGGTATCACCGATCCGTCCTGGCTCCAAAATCTTCATCCAACCCAAGCGGGGGTTGGCGATCCATCATCCGGTGGCTGAAGAGGTCCAGATCAGCCAATAGAATGCGAGCTCAATCTGATTGGCTGATTGGATCAGCCAATCGGATTGAACTTGATTCTGATTGGCTGATTCCATCAGCCAAACAGAATATTCCTACCTTAATTCCGATTGGCTGATAGAATGCTATCAGCCAATCGGAATTCGAGGGACGCCATCTTGGATGACGTCCCTTAAAGGAACCGTCATTCTTCAGTTGGACGTCGCCGGAAGAAGATGGGTCCGTGGTGGAGGTCTTCAGGATGGAGCCGGTCGTCATCGGATGAAGATAGAAGATGCCGCTTGGATCAAGATGGTTGCCGGTCCGGATCGCCTCTTCTTCCTGGATAGGATGAAGACTTTGGAGCCTCTTCTGGACCTCTTCAAGTTACCTGTAAAATAAATATAAATCCTAAAATAGCTATAATATAATTATAATTTATATTGTAGCTATATTAGGATTTATTTTACAGGTAAGTATTTAGCTTTAAATAGGAATAATTTATTTAATAAGAGTTAATTAATTTCGTTAGATGTAAATTATATTTAACTTAGGGGGGTATTAGTGTTAGGGTTAGACTTAGCTTTAGGGGTTAATACATTTATTAGAGTAGCGGTGAGCTTCAGTCGGCAGATTAGGGGTTAATAATTGAAGTTAGGTGTCGGCGATGTTAGGGAGGGCAGATTAGGGGTTAATACTATTTATTATAGGGTTAGTGAGGCGGATTAGGGGTTAATAACTTTATTATAGTAGCGCTCAGGTCCGCTCGGCAGATTAGGGGTTAATAAGTGTAGGCAGGTGGAGGCGACGTTGAGGGGGGCAGATTAGGGGTTAATAAATATAATATAGGGGTCGGCGGTGTTAGGGGCAGCAGATTAGGGGTACATAAGGATAACGTAGGTGGCAGCGCTTTGCGGTCGGCAGATTAGGGTTAGATTTAGCTTTAGGGGTTAATACATTTATTAGAGTAGCGGTGAGCTTCAGTCGGCAGATTAGGGGTTAATAATTGAAGTTAGGTGTCGGCGATGTTAGGGAGGGCAGATTAGGGGTTAATACTATTTATTATAGGGTTAGTGAGGCGGATTAGGGGTTAATAACTTTATTATAGTAGCGCTCAGGTCCGCTCGGCAGATTAGGGGTTAATAAGTGTAGGCAGGTGGAGGCGACGTTGAGGGTGGCAGATTAGGGGTTAATAAATATAATACAGGTGTCGGCGGTGTTAGGGGGAGCAGATTAGGGGTACATAAGGATAACGTAGGTGGCGGTCGGCAGATTAGGGGTTAAAAAATTTTATTCGAGTGTCGGCGATGTGGGGGGACCTCGGTTTAGGGGTACATAGGTAGTTTATGGGTGTTAGTGTACTTTAGAGTACAGTAGTTAAGAGCTTTAGAAACCGGCGTTAGCCCAGAAAGCTCTTAACTACTGACTTTTTTCCTGCGGCTGGAGTTTTGTCGTTAGATGTCTAACGCTCACTTCAGAAACGACTCTAAATACCGGAGTTAGAAAAATCCCATTGAAAAGATAGGATACGCAATTGACGTAAGGGGATCTGCGGTATGGAAAAGTCGCGGCTGAAAAGTGAGCGTTAGACCCTATTTTGAGTGACTCCAAATACCGGCGGTAGCCTAAAACCAGCGTTAGGAGCCTCTATTGCTGGTTTTCACGGCTACCGCCAAACTCCAAATCTAGGCCTAAGATAGCTACATTGTAGCTATTAGTTATATTGTAGCTAGCTCAGGGTTTATTTTACAGGTAAGTATTTAGGCCTCTAGTTATCAAGCCGTTGACTTTCTAGCATTCGCCGGCACCAATACGCTCGCCTAAGATCGCCTAACATCGCTGCCGCGGAGCTGAATACATTTGGCAAAATTATCAAGAAAGCTGTCAAAAAGCCACGCACCAAGTACGGTGCGATGAGCAGTGGACTGTTGTTAACTAACAGTCATCGATCTCGCTGCTCATTGGCTTATTCGCAGCTTTCTTGGTACCCTGTCACTAAGCACCCACACTAAACTATACTGTTTACTCCCTATACCGCTGCTCCCGGACCCCACTGCAACTAAATAAAGTTATTAACCCCTACACCACCGTCACCTACATTAAATTTATTAACCCCTAATCTCCCACCCCCAATGTCGCTGCCACTATATTAAATTTATTAACCCCTAAACTTAAGTCTAACCCTAACCCTAACACCCCCTAACTTAAAGATAATTTAAATTAATCTAAATAAATATTCCTATCATGAAATAAATTATTCCTATTTAAAACTAAATACTTACCTATAAAATAAACCCTATGCTAGCTACAATATAACTAATAGTTACATTGTATCTAGCTAGGGTTTATTTTTATTTTGCAGGCAAGTTTGTATTTATTTTATCTAGGTACAATAGTTATTAAATAGTTATTAACTACCTAGCTAAAATAAATACAAAAGTACCTGTAAAATAAATCCTAACCTAAGTTACAATTACACCTAACACTACACTATCATTAAATTAATTACCTAAATTAAAATAAATTAATTACAATTAAATAAAATTATCTAAAGTACAAAAAAAACAAACACTAAATTACAGAAAATAATAAAATAATTACAAGAATTTTATACTAATTACACCTAATCTAATCCCCCTAATAAAATAAAAAGCCCCCCAAAATAATAAAAATCCCTACCCTACACTATATTACAAATAGAAATACAAGAGTAACCGTAATCCTATATATCACAGATCTCTTATAGGAGGCACTATAATGCAATACACAATCTTACCCAAGGGTTAATGTATATATATCTCAGAATACGATATAAATGTAAAAATGTGTAAAAAATAAAATTTAAATATATACAGACACAGCACTAGTCGTAACTAGTGTAACTATAAGGAATAGTCCAACAAGTATCCTCAAATGTCCATACGATGGAAAGGCAGCTCTCGGTCTTCACCCACAGGGATGATGAAACTTCTATGATGGATAACTGAAACAACAGAGGCGCCACATGTGTAGATCAATAAGAACCGCAATATCCAAACAAGACAAGACACAGGGTACTCACAAACATGAAGGCACTCTGTTGTGCCAATGGGAGCAGGCTGGTGTTTTGACAGCAAACCAGCTGGTTGTACAAAGGAATCCCCGTCGTGACAGGCAACACTGGAATCCTATGGCTTCAGGTCTCCAAACTGCCAATCCTGCATAGATAGCTTTCCTCAAGCTGGAACTGGAATTAGGAATGGGAGAGGGGCTGGTCTGCCCTTAGGTTACTAACAAGGAGGCTGCTACACTATCACCAGACTTGTAAAAAGTAAAATTAGTATTTTATTATACACAATAAAAATACCAACGGTATAACAAATTACAGCTGGGTGTGTGAAAAACAAATCTCCTCTCAATTTACAGAGATAATAGCAACGCGTTTCTCGGGGATAACCCCATTTCCTCAGGTTGTATACTTTTTATCCATCTGAATGCCCTTTAAATAGGGCTAAGTAACCACATATTCCAATGTACACTCCCCTTCCTTTACAAAAATGGACCAATGATATCCTTCCTTTCCCAAAATGCCCATTTGTTGCGCTACTAATTATCTATAAGAGTGTGATTGGGAATAGATCAATTGAATTTTACAATAAGCCAAATAATATAATGTGACAAATATAGGGTTAAGTGAACATAAACTGATGCCGATCGTGAATAATTTGTACTTGTACTTGTGCAAACAACGTGTGTCTGTATTTTCTCATCAACCAATCAAAAACAGACATTCAGGGGGCTTGTGCCTCAATCTTTACCTGATTCGATGATCGCTAGAGTTGTGATTAGGAACTACAAATTTTAGGATGTGACGTATAGTCATATGTTCAGTGAAACCCGTATGTGTTAGGCATTGCCCCAAAGTAATCAGCTCTATTACCTGTAAAAAAAAAAGACAATATCCCCCCCAACATTAAAACCTACCACCCACACACCCAACCCTACCATTGCTTCATAAATAGAACCCATAGAGTCATGTTTGAAAAATGAGGGCATTCATTATTTTTTCATTCTTTTGAGCATGCGCTTATATGCTTTCTTGAAAGGCATGTGCAATGATGTTAATGAGCACCTTCTAAGGAATTGTACTGGCAGCCATGTAAACACAGCTATTCATTTCTAGCAAATTCACTACAGGCATTTAACAAAACTATGAAAATACTAGCAGACCTATTACTGTTGCTAGTCTAATTTTCTTGTTTTTTTCCCCTCAAACCAGTAAAAGGGCATATTATTAATAAACACTGCTAATGTACCATTATTAAAAAGTGCTTATTGTAGAGGGCCAAGGGATTATATTTGAAATGCAAAGTAGCAAAAAATAATTGTTTGATCCTTTTGTTTGTGAATGACAAAAACCATTAAAATGTATGTGGATTTTTGTTAACTCATTTGATCCGTTTTTGTAACAGAAGGTGATTGATGCTTACATTTTGTTAATATCACTTAAATTAGAATATGAATGTGTTTGTGTTACAAAAAAAAAAGGAAAAAGAATGTGGCAAAAGGATTGGCCAAATTGTATTAGATGATTTTGATATGGCCACGAAAATAAAAAAAAGCAATTCCACAGTCAATTTAAAAATTAACCAATTAAAAAGAATAACAAAGTGATGGTAAATTATAGTTGTTTGAAATATATTATTTACAGCTTCATAACATGTGCATGAAAATAACTAACTTTCGGCTAGATTACGAGTTTTGCGTTATGAGTGAAAAAGCTTCCTAACGCTGCATTTTCACCTAATCTCCCGCCCCCAACGTCGCCGTCACTATATTAAATTTATTAACCCCTAAACCTAAGTCTAACCCTAACACCCCCTAACTTAAAGATAATTTAAATTAATCTAAATAAATATTCCTATCATGAAATAAATTATTCCTATTTAAAAAGAAATACTTACCTATAATATAAACCCTATGCTAGCTACAATATAACTAATAGTTACATTGTATCTAGCTAGGCTTTATTTTTATTTTGCAGGCAAGTTTGTATTTAGTTTAACTATATACAATAGTTATTAAATAGTTATTAACTACCTAGCTAAAATAAATACAAAAGTACCTGTAAAACAAATCCTAACCTAAGTTACAATTACACTACACTATCATTAATTAATTACCTAAATTAAAATAAATTAATTACAATTAAATAAAATTATCTAAAATACAAAAAAACCCCACTAAATTACAGAAAATAATAAAATAATCACAAGAATTTTAAACTAATTATACCTAATCTAATCCCCTAATAAAATAAAAAAGCCCCCCAAAATAATAAAAACCCCTACACAAAATTACAAATAGCCCTTAAAATGGCCTTTTGCGGGGCATTGCCCCAAATTAATCCGCTCTATTACCCGTAAAAAAAAGACAATACCCCCCAACATTAAAACCTACCACCCATACACCCAAACCTACTCTAAAACCCACCCAATCCCCCCTTAATAAAACCTAACACTACCCCCTTGAAGATCACCCTACATTGAGACGTCTTCACGCAGCTGGGCACAAGTGGTCCTCCAGAGGGGCAGAAGTCTTCAGCCGATCCGAGCAGAAGAGGACCTCCAGATGGGCAGAAGTCTTCATCCAGGCGGCATCTTCTATCTTCATTCCGGGTCCATCTTGAAGACATCCAACACGGAGCATCCATCCAGACCGACGACTACCCGACAAATGAATATTCCTTTAATTGACGTCATCCAAGATGGCGTCCCTTGAATTCCGATTGACTGATAAATTAAGGTAGGAAAAATCCTTTTGGCTGATGCAATCAGCCAATAGGATTGAGCTCACATTCTATTGGCTGTTCCAATCAGCCAATAGAATGTGAGCTCAATCCTATTGGCTGATTGGATCAGCCAATAGGATTGAACTTCAATCCTATTGGCTGATTTCATCAGCCAAGAGGATTTTTCCTACCTTAATTCCGATTGTCTGATAGAATTCTATCAGCCAATCGGAATTCAAGGGATGTCATCTTGGATGACGTTATTTAAAGGAATATTCATTCGTCGGGTAGTCGTCGGTCTGGATGGATGCTCCGCATCGGATGTCTTCAAGATGGAGCCGCTCCTCAACGGATGGATGAAGACTTCTGTCCCTCTGGACTACCACTTGTGCCCGGCTTGGTGAAGACGTCTCAAGGTAGGGTGATCTTTAAGGGGGTAGTGTTAGGTTATATTAAAGGGGATTGAGTGGGTTTTAGAGTAGGGTTGGGTGTGTGGGTGGTGGGTTGTAATGTTCAGGGGGTATTGTCTTTTTTTTAAAGGTAATAGAGCTGATTACTTTGGGGCAATGCCCCGCAAAAAGGCCCTTTTAAGGGCTATTTGTAATTTAGTGTAGGGTAGGGATTTTTATTATTTTGGGGGTATTTTTTATTTTATTAGGGGGGTTAGATTAGGTGTAATTAGTTTAAAATTCTTGTAATTATTTTATTATTTTCTGTAATTTAGTGTTTGTTTGTTTTTTGTACTTTAGTTAATTTTATTTAATTGTAATTAATTTATTTTAATTTAGGTAATTAATTTAATGATAGTGTAGTGTTAGGTGTAATTGTAACTTAGGTTAGGATTTATTTTACAGGTACTTTTGTATTTATTTTAGCTAGGTAGTTATTAAATAGTTAATAACCATTTAATAACTATTGTACCTAGTTAAATTAAATACAAACTTGCCTGTAAAATAAAAATAAACCCTAAACTAGCTACAATGTAACTATGTAGCTATCTTAGGGTTTATTTTACAGGTAAGTATTTATTTTTAAATAGAAATTATTTATTTCATGATAGTAATATTTATTTATATTAATTTAAATTATCTTTAAGTTAGGGGGTGTTAGGGTTAGACTTAGTTTTAGGGGTTAATAAATTTAATGTAGGTGGCGCCGGGGTCCGGGAGTGCTGGATTAAGGGTTAATAAGTATAATGTAGGTGGTGGCAGTATAGGGGGAGGCAGATTAGGGGTTAAACTTTATTAGAGTTGCGGTGGGCTCCGGGAGCACCGGTTTAGGGGTTAATACATTTATTAGAGTTGCGGCGGTATAGGGGCAGATTAGGGGTTAATAAGTATAATGTAGGTGACGGCGGGCTCCGGTAGCGGCGGTTTAGTGGTTAACCACTTTATTTCTTCGCAGCGGTGTAGGGGGGGGGGCAGATTAGGAGTGTTTAGACTCGGGGTACATGTTAGGGTGTTAGGTGTAAAAATTCCCATAGGAATCAATGGGATATCGGGCAGCAGTGAACATGAGCAGCAGATTTAAAACCAGGTACGCTGGGCCAGAATAGTGGCGAGCGCACCTGGTAGTTTTTGATAACTTCCAAAAGTAGTCAGATTGTGCCGAACTTGTGTCGGCGGATCGTATGTTACGTCACTATATTCTACTTTTGCCGGTCTGTAGGGTTTGATAACTATGGCGAATCAAGCTTGCCACAAATACACTGCGGAATTCCAGCGTAATTGCGGTTGACAGCTTGATAAATAGAGGCCTTAGTCTTAAATAGGAATTATTTAGGTAATAATAGTAATTTTTATTTAGATTTATTTTAATTATATTAAAGTTGTGTTAGGGTTAGGGTTAGACTTAGGTTTAGGGGTTAATATATTTATTTAGTGTTAGTGATGTGGGAGGACAGAGGTTTAGGGGTTTATAACTTTATTATAGTGGTGACGGCGATGTTGGGGGCAGCAGATTAGGGTTAATAAGTGTAGGTTGGTGGCGGCGACATTGGGATCGTCAGATTACGGGTTAATAAGTGTAGGTAGGTGGCAGTGACATTGGGGGCAGAAGATTAGGGGTTAATAGATGTAGGTGGGTAGCGGCAACATTGGGGGCTGCAGATTAGGGGTTAATAACTGTAATGTAGGTGGCGGCGATGTTAGGGGCGGCAGATTAGGGGTTAATAACTGTAATGTAGGTGGCAGCGATGTTAGGAGCAGCAGATTAGGGGTGTTTAGACTAGGGGTTTATGTTAGGGTGTTAGGTTTAAACATACATTTTTTTTCCCCCCTAGACTTTAATGGTGTTGAGTTACAGAGCTTTACGCTCCATTATTGCAGGTGTTAGGCTTTTTTTTTGCCGGCTCACCCCATTGAAGTCTATGGAGAAATCGTGCACGAGCACATAAAAGTAGCTCAAAGCAGCACTGGTATTTGTAATCTGGCCGTAATCTGGCCGTTTGTTTTTAAATTCTCTTTCCTCAATTATCATAAATCTATTTTGAGTGAGACTGTGTTTGTTTTCTTCATCTGCCCCATTTATATTCACTTTATGTATTGTTGTGACGTAGACCCTGGTCTCTACATAGACAGAAATGTGCACTCCTGTCTCTGTTATTGTGTACTTTTATTCAGGATGAATTTGCAGTAAGTGATGTTAAAGGAGATTCCCTTTAGAAACAAATGCGTATTCAAAGTATTGACAGACCATCGAGAAACTGCCATACTCTACACGTTGGCCTCACAGTCCGATGGTCTGTCGAGATATTCAAAGAAAAGGGGCATGCCCGAGCAATGGCGGCGAGCGGTGATGTCTCTCCCATAGAAGTCAATGGGAGCATGATGTCACCACCTACATCGCCGACATCACCGCTCGTCAGCATATTGCTGCAACTGGGGGAGGGGGGCTATTTGAAGTGGGCCTACATGGTGGAGACAATGGGCTAAATGAAAAAATGTAGACACACTCCAAATATTGTCATGAGGACCTAATTTTAATTACACCTTCACTAATTACCTCAGGTGATGTAGTCTTGACAGCTGATAGCTGGCGAGTCAAACATGGCCACTATCCTCCTCGCAATCTGCACTTCGCTGATTCTAACATATTGATCTTTTTTCGATGTGTCCGAATAAAAGTGCAGGCTACTCCCACTAGAACGCCCTGCTAACTTCCCCCTGAACGCCTATATCTACGTCATGCTTAACCTACACTCCCCCTGATCTGCCTCACTACCTTTCACGGACTGCATATACCTACATCAGAGATAACCAACACTCCCCCCTCACCACCCAGCTAACCCTCCTGACTGCTTACATCAACATCAAGCCTAACCTACACACCCTGGCAATGCCCAGTTAAGTCCTTAATACTGCCTACACTTACGTAATGTCTAAATTACACTCCCCTGGAAAGCCCTAGCTAACTCACACATAATGCATACTGTCATCAAAATACCTCACTATAATAAACTATACTAAATAATAAATCTCTCCATTATAACTATGAAGCTATGTCACTAAAATTATAATCAGTATTTTAACCACTTAATGACCACAGCACTTTTCCATTTTCTGTCCGTTTGGGACCAAGGCTATTTTTACATTTCTGCGGTGTTTGTGTTTAGCTGTAATTTTCCTCTTACTCATTTACTGTACCCACACATATTATATACCGTTTTTCTCGTCATTAAATGGACTTTCTAAATATACCATTATTTTCATCATATCTTATAATTTACTATAAAAAAATATATAAAATATGAGGAAAAAATTGAAAAAACACACACTTTTTCTAACTTTGACCCCCAAAATCTGTTACACATCTACAACCACCAAAAAACACTGTGCTAAATAGTTTCTAAATTTTGTCCTGAGTTTAGAAATACCGAATGTTTACATGTTCTTTGCTTTTTTTGTAAGTTATAGGGCCATAAATACAAATAGCACTTTGCTATTTCCAAACCATTATTTTTCAAAATTTGCGCTAGTTACATTAGAACACTAATATCTTTCAGGAATCTCTGAATATCCATTGACATGTATATATTTTTTTTTAGTAGACATCCCAAAGTATTCATCTAGGCCCATTTTGGTATATTTCATGCCACCATTTCACCGCCAAATGCGATTAAATACAAAAAATCTTTCACTTTTTTACTAATTTTTTCACAAACTTTTGGTTTCTCACTGAAATTATTTACAAACAGCTTGTGCAATTATGGCTTAAATGGTTGTAAATGCTTCTCTGGGATCCCCTTTGTTCAGAAATAGCAGACATATATGGCTTTGGCGTTGTTTTTTAGTAATTAGAAGGCTGCTAAATGCCACTGCGCACTACACGTGTATTATGCCCAGCAGTGATGGGGTTAATTATGGAACATGTAGGGAGCTTTTAGGGATACTTTTAGCTTTAGTGTAGTGTAGTAGACAACCCCAAGTATTGATCTAGGCACATTTTGGTATATTTCATGCCACCATTTCACCGCCAAATGCGATCAAATTAAAAAAACGCTACATTTTTCACAATTTTAGGTTTCTCACTGAAATCATTTACAAACAGCTTGTGCAATTATGGCACAAATGGTTGTAAATGCTTCTCTGGGATCCCCTTTGTTCAGAAATAGCAGACATATATGGCTTTGGCGTTGCTTTTTGGTAATAAGAAGGCCGCCAAATGCCGCTGCATTTCACACGTGTATTATGGCTAGCAGTGAAGGGGTTAATTATGTAGCTTGCAGGGTTAATTTTAGCTTTAGTGTAGAGCTCAGCCTCCCACCTGAAACATGAGACCCCCTGATCCCTCCCAAACAGCTCTCTTCCCTCCCCCACCCCACAATTGTCCCCGCCATCTTAAGTACTGGCAGAAACTCTGCCAGTACTAAAATAAAAGCTATATTTGGGCTTTTTTTTTGCATATTTACATATGCTGCTGTGTAGGATCCCCCCTTAGTCCCCAACCTCACTGATCCCCCACCAAACTGCTCTCTAACCCTCCCCCTCTGCCTTAATGGGCGCCATCTTGGGTACTGGCAGCTGTCTGCCAGTACCCAGTTTAGCAACAAATGTGCCTTTTTTTTTTATAAAAATGCCCTTTTCTGTAGTGTAGCTTTCCACCCCCCCCAAGACCAACCCCCCACCCCTTCCTGATCCCTTAGATGTTTATTTCTAAATTTGAAAATAAAATTTGAAAATATTTTTTTTTTTTTAACTTTTAACAATTTTATTTTTCTGTAGTGTAGCGATTCCCTCCCG
Source organism: Bombina bombina (assembly GCF_027579735.1). Taxonomy (NCBI): domain Eukaryota; kingdom Metazoa; phylum Chordata; class Amphibia; order Anura; family Bombinatoridae; genus Bombina; species Bombina bombina. The sequence continues at coordinate 448,173,556 of NC_069503.1, forward strand.
CTCCCGCCCCGTGCACGCACCCGCCCGCCGCCCCCCATGCACGTGCGCGCTCCCGTGCGCGCTCCCGCCTGTTCCGCCCCCGATCCCGCCCCCCTTCCCTCCACTCGGCACATCGATGGCCGCCCATACGCCTCCCAGACTTGCTCCCACCCACCAACGATACCGGCCACCGATGTCCGGTGCACAGAGGGCCCCAGAGTGGCTCTCTCTGCATCCGATGGCCAAGGGGGGTTATTTCAGGATGCCTCTATATCGAGGCATCACTGCAATAACCGGAAAGCAGCTGGAAGCGAGCAGGATCGCTTCCAGCTGCTTTCCAGACCAAGGACGTACGCCACAAGTCCTCGGTCATTAACTGTCTTTTTTTTGAGGACGTGTGGCGTACTTCCTTGGTCATTAAGGGGTTAATAATGTGTCACCCCGTCAGCCTTGCCAGGCTCCTGGAACACAGTGTGGACCGCAATTGAGCCCCGTCCACCACTTCTCAAAAAGGGGTCCAATCGAGCAGGGTGCAGGGAATCAAGTCGCACTTTTAGTATGTTGTCAGCAATTCGATGAGGCACCTAGGGATACCACTTGTTTGGGGGTGCTACCTTCTGGGAGAAATGGGGGACTGTAATTGATCGATAATCACCTAATCAACCCATCATACAGGTATGGGGGGTTGTTAGGAGATTAAAGCCTGCACTGCCATCTCCCAATGCAAACTATAACTACACTAAAACCTACCCCCCTCCTCTAAACTAAACCCTCCTATAAACAAAACTCCCTAAATAACAAAAAACAAAACCATCTAAGTAACAAAAAATAATAAACTATAGTATCCAAAATAAACAAAAACACCATTATACCTAACACTAATCTACATTCCCCATAAAATAAAAAATCCACCAAAAACAAAAAAACCTGAACCCTAACACTAAAATAAATTACAATAGCCCTTTAAAACCCACCTCAAAAAGCCCTAACTAACGCCAAAATTGTACTCACTGTTAGAAAATCTGACTCCTCTTGATCCGATGTTGGACCTTCTTTGTCCTAGTTCCTGGCACTGGGGGCCCATAGAATAGTTCTTGTGGTGGGTATGTGGCGGGTTAGGGGTTAATAGTTTAGATACTTGCAGTGGGTATGTGGCGATATAGGGGTTAATAGTGTAATACTTGAGGTGGAATAGTGGTGTTATAGGGGTTAATAGAATAGTTCTTGCGGTGGGTATGTGGCGGTTTAGAAATGTATTAGTGTAGTGTTAGTTTACGATTGTGGGGTACTTCAGATTAGGGGTATTAGAATTAGTGGTTAGGCATGGCAGTTCTATTGCAAAAGATCCTTTACTATACATCGATAATATTGGCGGTGATGCTGGGTGTTATCTATAACCAGCATCGCCAACCAATGGCATGTATAGTAAATGCCTCTTGGCGATGCCTCTATGTTGGGAGCTTAGAATATTTTCGACAGGCTCGCTCAACATAGCAACGGATGCTTTGGAGAGAGATCAGAGTTCATGAGCAGCTCTGCAACGCTTTTTTTTTTTTTGCTGAGCGACATGTCTGCAAAGTGGTGACAACTTCACCTCTATAAAAAATACATTAGTAGAGGGCGGACGGACGGGGGATAATCAAAGTCATAGATGATAAGTAGAATTTGGTGCATCTTTAAAAAAAACATATGAATAAAATTATTGAAAAAAAATCTTAGAGATTCAGGATCTACTTTCGTTTCATATAAACTTTACTATCACTTAAAAGTATTTTTAAAGTAGCAATAACTATTGCTAATTGCAAATAAACATTCACGGTACAAAATCTTGTAGGGCAATCAAAGGAGTAAATATATATGTTGTTGAACAAGATCTGACAGATATACTTAAGCAATGTGTGTTTATGATTTTATTGCTGTTAAATATCCCCTGAAGCACCACAGACAGACATAAAGTTGAGATATTTTTTCAATCACAAAAATTAATGCAAAGGAAAAAAAAAATGACATGATTTCCAGCGATACCTGAGAAATGTGATTCAATTAGTTTTGCAATGGCCTCATTAATTTTCAATTTTCATTTATGTGTACAGCATGATTTTATTATATGGTATCCCAAAAGGATGGATCGAAAATGTAATCAAACATTCAAAGTCACTCCTTGAGCAAAGATATGTTACTCCCCCTTGAGTATTTCTAAAGCTTTTTTAAAAGAAAAAAAGGAACTTGTAGATTAAAAAAACTATGAATATAATAATTTAATATGTCATGTAAAGATCAGCATACAGATACTTTAGCACAAAAATAGTATGCACAAACATGAACAACATAGTTAAAAGACCATTAAACCCATTTTTTTCTTTCTTTCATGATTCAGATAAGGCAGCCAATTTTAAACAACTTGCCATTTTACTTCTAGGGCGAGATTACATATGCGGCGTCGCCAGCAAAAGCCGGCGTCACCAGTTTTTAGTCCGGTATTGCTATCACATATACGGCACCGCATACAAATGTTTATTTCACCAGTCATCCGCTAATTTTATTGCCATGAACTCCCATATACTAACCGTGTCACAAATCTGTATCACATATTTAGCAAAAGGAGAAATTTTACTCCATTTTCACCTTGCCACACATAGGCAGGGCGCAGCAAGCCTTGCGCTGAATATATAAGTACTGTAACTCCCTGGAAGTTCTAATCAACACCTAACAAATGCGCAATATCTATCTGCCAAGCGTCATCCCCGCACCAAAATCTATTATATTAATTAGGTTTATTTTATAATATAAAATCCATTAACCCCTAATCATTCAACCCACACATCGCAAAATATCAACTAAACCTATTAACTCCTAATTTGCCATACCCCCACATCTCAATCTACCTAATAAATGTATTAACCCCTAATCCACCAATCCCTGCATCACAAAATATCTAATTAACCTATTAACCCTTAATCTGCCATCCCCCCACATCACAATATACCTAATAAATTAATGAACCCCTAATCCACAAACCTCCACATCACAATAATTAGGGCTTTATAAATTTATTAGCTATATTGCAATGTGGGTGAATGGGGGATTAGGGGTTCATACATTTATTAGTTAGATTGAGATGTAGGTGAATGGCTGCTTAGGGGTTAATAAATGCATTAGATTACGATGTGGGTAAAAGGCGGATTAGGGGCTAAAAGTTTAATTAGGTATATTGTGTTGTGGGGGGTTGGTGGTTTAGGGATTAATACTTTTATGATTAGTTGCAATGTTGGGTGATGGCGGATATAGGGGTTTTGACGTGTCGGTTTTTTGATGGGAGGCAGTTAGACTGTTACGAGAGATTTAACTTTTTTTTTTTATTATGCGCCGGCAGTTTCTAAACTGCCGTAAGTCACTGGTGACTCCAGAAATGTGTATCTACTCACATTTCTGGACATCGCTAGTTTATTCGACTTACGGCAGTATATGAACTCCCGGCACGGTTTATGTGATTCCCTGATGTGTGAGGTAAATTTATGGTCAACGCGGGTTTCAGCCTGCGCCGCATATGTAATCTCGCCCCTAGTATCTAGTTTCCTGTGTTCTCTTGGTATCCTTTGTTGAAAAGCATACATAGGTAAGCTTAGGAGCACCAATGGACTACTGGGAGCTAGCTGCTGACTGATGACTGCACATATATGCGTCTTGTCACTGACTCCCCTGATATGTTCAAATAGCTCCCAGTAGTGCATAGAAGCTCTGTCGACAAAGGATACCCAGACAATTATGTCAATATGATAAGAAAAGTAAATTAGAGAGTTGATTAAAATTGTATGCCCTACAATAGTTAAAGGCGCAGTCTACACTAGAATTGTTATTGTTTAAAAAGATAAATATTTGGCTTTATTACCCATTGCCCAGTTTTACATAACCAACACAGTTATATTAATATACTATTTACCTCTGTGATTACGTTGTTTCTAGACCTCTGCAGACTGCCCCCTTATCTTAGTTCTTTTGAGAGGCTTGCATTTTAGCCAATCAGTGCTCACTCATAAATAACTCCATGGGTGTGAGCACAATGTTATCTATGACACACATGGCCTAGCAGTATCTCTGTGAAAAGCTGTCAAAATGCACTTATACAAGAGGAAGTTCAACAACTTAGAAATTATCATATGACCTTAACTTTGTTTATTATTATTATTATTATTATTATTATTAGCAGGTATTTGTAGAGCGCTGTAAACATAGTCGGTGTACAGGATAGCTTTTGTAGGGGTCAAGTGGGTAGGGGTCAAGTGGCTACTGTTGTAGTCGGCTCTTATGAAGTGATCTGTAAACAGCTGGGCCCATAGGCTTACATTCTAAGGGGTTCAAGGGGAAAGCAATGCAGTTAGGAAAGGTTAATGTTGGTTGTATGCATCCCTGAATAGTTTTTAGTATTAGTTTGTAGTAGTAGTAGTAGTTTGTATGCATCCCTGAATGGTTTTTAGGGAGTGCTTGAAGCTGTTAAAACTAGGGGAGAGTCTTATGGAGCGAGGCAGGGAATTCCACAAGATGGGGGCCAGTCTGGAGAAGTCCTGTAAACGGGAATGTGAGGAAGTAACAAGAGAGGAGGAGAGGAGGAGATCCTGAGCTGATTGAAGGGGACGGGAGGGAGAGTATCTAGAGACAAGTTCTGAGATGTAGGGGGGAGCAGTGCAGTTGAGAGCTTTATATGTCAGGGTGAGGATTTTATGTTTAATCCTAGAGGCAAGAGGAAGCCAGTGAAGAGATTGGCAGAGAGGTGCAGCAGATGAAGAGCGACGAGTAAGGAAGATGAGCCTGGCAGAGGCATTCATAATGGATTGTAAAGGAGCTATGTGGCAGCTAGGTAAACCAGAGAGGACAGAGTTGCAGTAGTCGAGGCGGGAAAGGATGAGAGAGTGGATTAAAATCTTGGTTGTATCTTGTGTAAGAAAATGTCTAATTTTAGCGATGTTTTTAGGGTGGAAGCGGCAGACTTTAGTCAAGGACTGAATGTGAGGAGTGAAGGAAAGATCTGAGTCAAGTGTGACCCCAAGACATCGGGCGTGCAGGGTAGGGGTAATTAAGGAATTATCAATAGTTATAGAAATTTTGGGGGGGTGGAGACATTGGAAGAAGGGGGAAAAATAAGGAGTTCACTTTTGGAGAGATTTAGCTTAAGGTAGTGAGAGGACATCCAAGAAGAGATGTGAGAAAGACAGTTAGTGACACGGGTTAGTAAGGAAGGAGGTATGTCTGGTGCAGAGAGGTAGATTTGGGTGTCATTGGCATACAAATGGTATTGAAACCAATGGGACTTTATTAAGGAACCTAGTGATGACGTGTAGATTGAAAAGAGAAGGGGACTAAGGACAGAGCCTTGAGGTACCCCAACAGAAAGTGGTAACGGGGGAGGATGCTCCGGAGAAGGCTACACTAAATGTACAGTTAGTCAGATAGGAAGAGAACCACGAGAGAGCTGTGTCACAGATGCCGAAGGATTGGAGGGTTTGGAGCAGAAGAGGGTGGTCAACAGTGTCAAAGGCTGCAGACAGGTCAAAGAGGATAAGCAGAGAGAAGTGGCCTTTGGATTTTGCTGTAAGTAGGTCATTTGTAACCTTGACAATTGCTATCTCTGTAGAGTGAACGAAATCCAGATTGCAGTGGGTCAAGAAGAGAGTTTAGTGTAAGGAAATGGGATAGACCTGCATAAACTAGCTTTTCGAGGAGCTTTGAGGCAAGAGGGAGTAGGGAAATAGGGAGGTAGTTGGAAGGGGAGGTTGGATCGAGGGAAGGTTTTTTGAGAATAGGTGTGACCAGTGCATGTTTTAGAGATGAGGGAAATATATCAGTGCTGAGGGAGAGGTTGTAAATGTATGTTAGTATGGGGGTGAGGGTAGAAGAGAGGGAGGGGAATAGCTGTGAGGGGATGGGGTCGAGGGGACAGGTAGTGAGGTGGGAGGACAGTATAAGGGCAGAAACAACATACTCGTTAACAGGGGCAAAAGAGCTGCATTTTTGGATATTTGGGTTTTGGGTGATCGTGAGCTTTTGAGGGGGTGGGAGATTGGAAGTGTGTTGAGAGCTGATTTCACTTCTGATGGAGTCAATTTTGTTGTTGAAGAGGCTGGCAAAATATTGAGCTGAGAGAGGTTGTGTTAGGAGGTGGGGGTGGGCGGAGAAGAGTGTTGAACGTTGAGAACAGACGTTTAGGGTTAGAGGAAAGAGTAGAGATGAGATTAGAAAAACATTGTTGCTTATAAAGTTTAAGGGCAGAATAGTAGGAGTTCAGGATAAACTTGTGGTGAAGAAAGTCAGCTGAACTACGAGATTTCCTCCAGTGTCGCTCAGCAGTATGGGAGCATCTGCGTAGGTATCGTGTCAGGGGAGTATGCCAGGGCTGAGGATGATAGTGTGGTTTCTGAGCTAAGATTGGAGGGGCCAGAGTGTCAATGACAGATGTAAGGGTGGAATTATACTGGCAGATAGATTGGTCAGGGCAGGAAAAGTAGGTGATGGATGACAGGAGAGGTTTGAGAGAGCTAGCGAGCTGATGCAGATCTAGTGACTTAGTGCTTCTGTGAAGTTTGGTGTGAGGGGTAGAGGGATGGGGGAGTTGTAGGTAGGGAAGTGATGTTACAAGTTAGGAGATGAGACCTTAACTTGGTTTAGATTTCCTCAAATAATACCAAGAGAACAAAACAAATTTGATGATAAAAGTAGACTGTAAAGTTTAATATTGCATGCCCTATTAAAATCATGAAAGTTTAATTTTGACTAGCCAGTCCCTTTAATAGTGAGTGACCACTATTAACTTTCAGTCCAAAAGTAGCAAATTTTAGTTAAGTTAAATGCTGGCTTAAGGATAGACAACATATTTCCTTTAAAATTACTTGGAAACCTAAACATAGATATTCAGGACAAAATAATCTATTTTAAGGTATCTTTCTGTATCTATCTATTCATCTATCTATCTATCTATCTTTCTATCTATCTATCTATCTATCTATCTATCTATCTATCTATCTATCTATCTATCTATCTATCATCTATCTATTTGTCCGTATCTGTGTGTGTGTGTGTGTGTGTGTATTTATATGTATATGTACTTTATATATATACTGTATATATACTGTATATATATATATATATATATATATATATATATATATATATATATATATATATATATATACACACAGAAGTGGTGAAAAGTATTGGTACTCTTCAACTTTTTTAGGAAAACACAATTTTCTTTGAACTAAGGAAATATTGACAAAATTATTTGGTAACCACCATTTTTTATTTCAAATGTAATAAACAGAAACTTCACTTTTGATTTATCACTTCACATATTACTTTAAAAAGTAAAACAAATGAGAATGGAACAGATTCAATTATTGGTTCTCTAAACCTCATTTTTCGGAGCACATTCTTTGGAGACAATGGCGCCTATCTATCAAGCTCTTAATGGAGCTTGAGGCCCCGTGTTTCTTCGCCAGAAACAGCAGTTATGAAGCAGCGGTCACAAAGACCGCTGCTCCATAACCTGTCCGCCTGCTCTGAGCAGGCGGACAGACATTGCCGAAAATCAACCTGATCAAGTACGATCGGGTTGATTGACACCCCCTGCTGGCGGCCCATTGGTCGTGAGTCTGCAGGGGACGGCGTTGCACTAGCAGCTCTTGTGAGCTGCTGGTGCAATGCTGAATATGGCGAGCGTATTGCTCGCCATATTCAGCGAGGTCTGGCGGACCTGATCCACACTATCGGATCAGGTCCGCCAGACTTTCTTAAATAGGGGCCAATAACTGCAATCAAGTGCTTTCTGTAGGTCTGAATATGATTTGTAAACTTTTTGATTTGGGATTTAGGCCCACTCTTCTTGAGCAAACTGGTCCAGATCTCTGATTAGGGGCTAGATTATGACTGGAGCACTATTTTGCCTCCCACTTCAACTTCACTAGGCAGAAGCTTTTTGCGTGCATGAGGTTGTGCTCATATTACAAATTAAATTTTTATTATTTACTATATATATATATATATATATATATATATATATATATATATATATATATACCTAGCTTTCTGGCACTGGGCAGAAAGTTTCACTCCAGAATTCCTTGATAGCATTCTGATTTCATTGTGCCCTGCACAGATTCTAATCACCCAGTGCCAGAGGCAGCAAAGCAAGCCCAAAACATTACTGATCCTCCTCTATGTTTCACAATAGGGATAGTGTTCTTTTCATTGAAAACATCTTTTTTTTTAATTCTGTAAACATGTACTTGTTGTAATTTGCCAAAAAGCTCTCCTCCTGTTTCTTCTGTCCAAATGTCATTCTCTCAGAAGAACTGTGGCTTGTCAACATGCATTTTAGCAAACTCTAGTCAGGCTTTTTTTCTGTTTCTCTCTTTCAAAATGTAAAGGTACCAATACTTTAATACTGATACTTTCGGCCACATCTGTACATATACTGTATAATATATACACTGGCATTCAAAAGTTTGGGGTCACTTAGACATTTCCTTTTTTTCCATGAAAACATACATGAAATGAGTTTGAATAGGATATATAGTTATTGACAAGGTTAGAAATAATTAATTTTAAGTGAAATAATAGTTGTGTCCTTCAAACTTTGCCTTTGTCAAAGAATCCTCAATGTGCAGACCTTTGGCATTCTAGTTGTCAATTTGTTGAGGTAATCTGAAGAGATTTCCCCCCATGCTTCCTGAAGCCCCTCGCACAAGTTGGATGGGCACTTCTTATGTAACATAGAAACATAGATATTGACGGCAGATAATAGCCATAGGCCCAGCAAGTCTGCCCGATATTACCTAACAGTATAAACGTATCTAGTTTGTAGGATAGCGTTATGCTTGTCCCAGGCATTTTTTAAGTTCCCCACAGTGTTTGTTATTACTACCTCTTGAGCAAGTTTATTTCATAAATCAATCACTCTTTCTGTAAAGAAGTGCTTCCTCAAATTACTCCTGAATTTACTACCCTTCAGCTTGAGACCATGACCCCTTGTTCTTGAATTTTCCATTTTTTTTTTAATTATTTTATTCATTTTCAAGTTTGAAAAGTAACAATGAGGGACACGCGGGTCCCATACACTTGCTCCATGTTCCACTATATCCATCTCTGATATATAGCCCTACAGGGTCAAAAAGTGAAAAAGACATTAAGCACTACACCAATCTCTAGTTTGAATTAACTGGTTGTCATGTTTAGATGATGCCATCTCACTTTGAAAAACATATATTGTCCTTCTTCTACGATGTCGCAATAACAACCAAACTTTCCTAGTGGTCTGTCTATATACACTATTTCATCTTCTAGGTCTCCAGTGGTCTGCCTACACACAATGTCCAATCCTCTAAGTCTTCATTATAAATCTATCCCTGGGACAAGTGAAGCATTCATGTATGAATGCATCCATTGAGCAATAGACCGTGTGTATATATATATATATATATATATATTAAGCCCAAATATAGTCAACTTGGAATACTGATAAAAGCTCATCCTATAATATGTAATGTATGTAAAATAAGAAAATGTAAAGCAAATAAGTAAATCACATCCTCATTAGGTTTTAAGATTATTATCCCTTGCTAAGAATATATGCAAATAAGAAAGCTATCTTTTCATAAGGATTTTAGAAATTGGCTAATTAGCCCTTGACCATAAGTGGATTAATATCTGCACTTCAAGTGAAAAAGAGCTATCCCCCTCTACAACTTAAGTGAAAAAGTAAAAAAGAAGATCCCCCCCCCCTCTCTCTCGTAAATGTGAAGAGAATTCTCTATTAGGATTAATACATCTCTCTCTTTTATCATCTTCTCTCATCATTCTTTAGGATTAATACATCATTTAGGATTAATACAGCTCTCTCTTCTCTCATCATTTTTTAAGATCACTTATAGTCTTGAAAACACCGCCCTCAATTCCAAGGGTGGTGCACATTATAATTTCGGGCAGGATTTGATAACTCTGAAACACACCACTGCCTGCACGCTAAAAAGAAATAAGACAATAAAGAGTAATGATAATAGTTTTATTTTTATCTAAATCTACCAGCATATAATTAGAATATAAAGATTTAAATATCTTTACCCCATCAGACTGTAAAGATTCAATATCTTTATTAACTCTACCAGAACACAATCAGATAATAAAGATAAACATCGTTATTTTCTGGCAAAATCAGACTAGATAGATTCTACATCTTTACTTTATACAGATTGTAAAGATTCAACATCGTTATAATTTTTAACAGCACACAATTATACTATAAAGATTTAACATCTTTACTTTCTGGCATGTTGAAATACAATAAGTCAGCTAAGAACATAAAAAAGTGGACAGACAATAAAGATGAAATGACTTTCGTTTTTATTTTCTAATAGTATACGTTTTTATCTGTAACAGTATTGGTGTCAGTGAAAATATACTTAAGAAGATCAACATCCAATTAGGTTACAGGGGCCAGACACACCTCCATTATTCATAAACAATTAATTTTCACGATCAGAACCCAGCCAAGTCTCTGAACCTATCACCAGTGCCAACTAGTGATGTCATAACCAATGGGATCTTCCGAAAATCGGAACTCAAATTAATGTAATTTTAGCATTTTGAGATAACCATTTATCATCCACTATTTGACAGTGGGCAAATCATATTCGGCTTTAGTAACAGTGGTGACTAGATCATTTGTCTTAGGTCGTACCGGCCAGGCATATTCGGCAGCGTATCCACACCGGAAGTGACGTCACTACCATACGGAGGCTAGGGACTATGAAGATAAGTGGCAAATGATTTTAAAAGGTATTATTAGTTAAACTATTGTATATTGCAGACTGCATACTTATCACACATGACCTGATACAAGATATTAGGCTAAATATAATTTTAATGAACACGAAAAACCGGAAGTCACTAACAAAGTCTACTTCCGGTCACAAATAAGCAGCCCCTATATAAGGCCAACAATTATAGCTTACCATCAGTCTTGATAAAGGCCTAGGAAAGGCCGAAACGCGTAGACCTGGTAAGCTTTATTCCATTAGGAGGATACATTTGAAAAGTTTTTACACATTGTGTTCTATCCTTTTCTTCACAGGTTTCTTTTTGTTTGGCAGCGTATTCGTTTGTTGTGTTTTCTACATATTTTTGTTTTCTTTTGTGCTTTTTTGGGGGCCTAATCCCTATGGGCGTTTGAGCATCTAAGCACCAAAGGAATTATACCACTACACATCAAATATCGGACAGCATTGGATAAATAATATACATTTTGACAACACTTTAAACTCTCACAGGATTGACATTCTTTTTTTGGGATGTGATAACGAACTTTATCATTATTTTTTAAGCCACTAGTTTCTTTTTATCACATTTTTTTATCACATTTTGATCACATTATTGGAATTTTTTTGGATTCTCATTCTTTTTGGACTAACTTTTGGAATTTGTGACAATCACGATTTTATCACTAATTGAACATGATGGACTTTTGAATATTTTTATATTTTTGCATTTTTTACTCATTTATTTTTCGTTTAGTAACACATTGGAATATACTACATTTTTACTCTACTCATCATTGTAATAGAATGTACTCTTACCAATAAGCTAGAATTTTTTATAGATTATTGTTTTTAGATTTATGTTTTTATGTTAATCCAGCGTGGATCCATGCATTTGTAAGAAGATTTATAGTGAATTTTTTATGTATTAAACCTATAATTTTTTATGTATTAAACCTATACCTTTTACCTTAGCCTCTGCATTGTTGGCGCCTGGGTACACTCTCTACATCCCATACACATACATCAATTGCAATCGTAGATATACAGTAATGAGACGGACCAAAGGTCCCAAGCTAAATAAATGAAAAAACAAAAAGAAAAGAAAAATCATAAAACAGGATGGTCACCACAAATGTAGAGATGGGTGCTCGCGCCAAGATGAGCACAAATAGGAGACCATAGAGTAACCAATACAACACATCACATGTCTTGAAACCAGAACATGATCCTGAAGGAGAGAGGGGGGGAGGGGAAACATGAAAGTGGAGAGGGGTAGAGAAGGTGAGATGTAAGCTATCTAAGGAGGGATGGGCAAGAAGCTTTGAGTCGTGACAGGTGGGCTCCAGGAGGTGTCATATTTATCTTTCCAGTCAGCCCATACCAATTCAAACAAGTCTAATTTGTTTAAGTCAAAATATATGGTCTTTTCCATGTTGTAAAGAAAGGCCATGGTTTTCACTATCTCATTCCACGAGGGGGGGAGTCTTTTTTCCAGGACCTAGCTAAATTAGTTTTAATAGAGGCTAGCAAGTAGATACTGAAAATGCTTTGGTAAATCATGTAAGCCTAGGTGTAATAATGCAGTGGTTGGGCCAGTCGGAACTCTGATTCCAAAATCAGTGAAGGTGCGAAGACCTTGAATCCATAGGAGATTAATTTTAGGGCAATCCCACCAAATGTGGAGCATGGTGCCCTGTAAACCGCAATTCCTCCAGCAGAGGGGTGAAACTCCTGGATACATCTTTGACAGCCGAGAAGGGACCAGGTACCAATGGGAGACAACCTTGTAATAGGTTTCAAACATTGTAATACAATGAAGGGTTTTCTTTGTCAAAAGAATAGCCCTTTGCCAAGAGTCTACAGAGATTTGAGAGTGCAACAAAGTGTCCCATATCAGCAAATGCGGGGCGATTTCGGGCAGAACAGAACCGTCGAGTAATCTATAATGAGTCGATAAAGGCCTGACAAAGTCTGCGACCTGTCCTCCAGATTGACTTCCACGGGATGGGCTGTCAAGAGGTGGTGGGGAGGAAACCACAGCTTCTCAAGAAACTTTTAATCTTGATGATCTCAAAGAAAAGGAACAAAGGAATACCTGTGGGCGGGTCCAAAAGTGCCAGGTCTATGAAACCGTCAAGCTGCGAAGCAGACCAGAAGTCCGAGACCTGCTTAATCCCCAATCTGGCCCAGATATTCGGATGAGTTTCTGCCAGCCCTGTGAAGAGGCCAGCTGTCGAAGTGATGGGAGAGGGGTGGGGAGCAATTAGTTGGCGGTGCCGAATCCTATCCCATACATGAAGGCATTCTGTAATAACCAAGTTGGTGATACCTAGATTCCTGCGGCTATGTGGTGGAGTCCAAATTACATCCTTCAGAAGGATATTGTGGGGCAGTGAGGCCTGTTCAATCTCACGGCATTTGTTGCAAGACTGAAGTACTCCCCATTGGGAGATATGAATAAGCATGGCACCCTTGTAATATTTTACCACTGAGGGAGATGCTAGGCCACCTAAATGAATAGGGAATTTCAGATTTTTTTGGGCTATTTGGGGAGTCTTTGATATCTCACTCTGGAACTGCAGTAGAAGTTGCATGGGGACTCTAATAGGGAGACACCTGAAAAGGTAGGTAAGCTTAGGAAGAAAAGACATTTTAATAGAGGCAATACGCCCCATCCATGAGATGGACTTATGGTCCCAAGTGTTTTTTAAAGATCTCAGTTCTGACAACAGGGGGACATAATGATGTAACCATTTGTGAAGCGCTATTGGATATCTTCACACCCAAATGAGTAACCTGCTCATGCGACCATTTAAAATTAAAGCTTTCCTTTAAATTTTGAATGCAATTGTGAGAGTTACCCCACCAATATATTTCTGTCTTTTGAACATTCAATTTATAGAATGAAAGACCAAAGGTCTTTAAGAGATCCAATAGTCTAGGGATGGCTCTACCCATAAGGCCATGGTTTTCACTATCTCATTCCATGAGGGGAGGAGTCTTTTTTCCAGGACCTAGCTAAATTAGTTTGAATAGAGGCTAGCAAGTAGATAAAAGGGGTAACACCTAAACCGCCGCTCCCTGACCCCGCCGCCACCTACATTATACCTATTAACCCCTATCCTGCCCCCCCTATACCGTCACCACCTATAATAAATTTATTAACCCCTATCCTGCCCCCCCATACCGTCGCCACCTATAATAAAGTTATTAACCCCTATCCTGCCCCCCCCTACACCGCCGCCACTGTAATAAAATTATTAACCCCTAAACCTAAGTCTAACACTAACCCTAACACCCCCCTAACTTAAATATTAATGAAATAAATCTAAATAATATTTCTCTTATTAAATAAATTAATCCTATTTAAAACTAAATACTTACCTTTAAAATAAACCCTAATATAGCTACAATATAAATAATAATTATATTGTAGCTATTTTAGGATTTATTTTTATTTTACAGGCAAATTTCAATTTATTTTAACTAGGTAAAATAGCTATTAAATAGTTATTAACTATTTAATAGCTACCTAGCTAAAATAAAGAGAAATTTACCTGTAAAATAAAAACTAACCTAAGTTACAATTACACCTAACACTACACTATACTTTAATAAATTATTCCTATTTAAAACTAAATGCTTACCTGTAAAATAAACCCTACGATAGCTACAATATAAATAATAATTATATTTTAGCTATTTTAGGATTTATATTTATTTTACAGGTAACTTTGCATTTATTTTAGCTAGTTAGAATAGTTATTAAATCGTTATTAACTATTTAATAACTACCTAGCTAAAAGAAATACAAAATTACCTGTAAAATAAATCCTAACCTAAGTTACAATTAAACCTAACACTATACTATCATTAAATTAATTAAATAAATTACCTACAAATAACTACAATTACATTAAATTAAATAAACTAACTAAAGTACAAAAAATAAAAAAAGCTAAGTTACAAAAAATAAAAAAATAAGTTACAAACATTTAAAAAATATTACAACAATTTTAAGCTACTTACACCTAATCTAAGCCCCCTAATAAAAGAACAAAGCCCCCCAAAATAAAAAAAATGCCTGACCCTATTCTAAATTAAAAAGTTACCAGCTCTTTTACCTTACCAGCTCTTAAAAGGGCATTTTGCGGGGCATGCCCCAAAGAATTCTGCTCTTTTGCCTGTAAAATAAAAATACAACCCCCCCAACATTAAAACCCACCACCCACATACCTCTAATCTAACCCAAACCCCCCTTAAATAAATGTCAGCCAGCCAACCACCGATGGAACCGAAGAGGAGATACGGAGCGGCAGAAGTCATCATTCAAGGGGCGCTGAAGAAGTCTTCCATCCAATGAAGTCATCATCCATGCGGCATCTTCAATCTTCATCCATCCGGAGCGGAGCCATCTTCAGACGAGCCGACACGGAGCCATCCTCTTCTTCCCGACGACTAACGATGAATGCATATTCCTTTAAGGGACGTCATCCAAGATGCCGTCCCTTCAATTCCTATTGGCTGATAGTATTCTATCAGCCAATCGGAATTAAGGTAGGAAGGTTGGGAAGAAGAGGATGGCTCTGCGTCGGCTCGTCTGAAGATGGCTCCACTCCGGATGGATGAAGATTGAAGACACCGCCTGGATGAAGACTTCTATTGGATGGAAGACCTCTTCAGCGCCACCTGGATGATGACTTCATCGGATGGAAGACTTCTTCAGCGTCCCTTGGATGATGACTTCTGACGCTCCGGATCTCCTCTTCGGTTCCATCGGTGGTCGGCTGGCTGAAGACGACTCAAGGTAGGATGATCTTCAGGGGGGTAGTGTTAGGTTTATTTAAGGGGGGTTTGGGTTAGATTAGGGGTACGTGGGTGGTGGGTTTTAATGTTGGGGGGGGTTGTATTTTTATTTTACAGGCAAAAGAGCAGAATTCTTTGGGGCATGCCGAAGAGCAGCGAGATCGGATGAGTGATAACTCTCACAGTCCGCCGCTCATTGCCCCGTACTTGGTGCGCGGCTTTTTGACAGATTTTTTGATAACTTAGGCGAAATTTTGAAGGTCTGCGGTGGCGATAGTAGGCGAGCTTAGGCGGGCGTATTGGACCGGCGAAGGCAGGTAAAGTAGACGGCTTGATAACTACCCCCCATGGACTAGACAATTCATTAACAGTGACATTGTCAAATAAAGATATTTTTATTTTTAATATAAATACAAAATATCTTAATTAATCATTATACTGTTTTGCTGAAACAATATTGATATATAAATCACATCTTTCACTCTTGGACTACATATATATATATATATATATATATATATATATATATAATAGAATATAAATATTCTAACAGCACCATGATGACATAGTTTTAAATATATCTTATGTCTTGCATTGTGATCAATATGTGTTGTGTCCTAAAACAGATTACTGTACATTGAACAAATTGATCTATGTGCCACATGGATTAGGTTCTAGTTGTCCCCAGCTATTATTCAAAGTGTTGTGTATGTGTCTGTATTCTTTTTAAAACAGGTAACAATAGTTATATTTAGATATGCCATCGATTCATATGATAAGAATGGGCTGTCTAATATAGTAAGAAATCCAACATATGTGAAAGACATCGTTTTCTTTACAATCACCTTGATGAACTCATAAATGTATTGTTCATATTAGTGCTCTAGTCTTCACATTTCTAAGTATATTATTTAGAATATTTTAGACGAATGTGATTTAGTGATGTCCAAACTGTGTTCACAAATATTTTTTAATATCATTAATAGAACTAGTTATTGTGACGAGCACAGAGGGATCCAGCACTGATGGTGACCTGCCTTTGCAGGCTTCTGGTAAATCTATTGACTCATTCATATGTCATTATGATCATGATTCTGAAGAAGCATTCGATTTGAATAAAACATATAATGTACTCCTCTGATGATATATATATATATATATATATATATATATATATATATTTGTTTTTATTAGTTTAATATTAAGATCTCAAAGCTTGTTAATCTACACCTTTGTGCTTCAGAACATGACTAGCACATGTTTATATTTATTATAAATTTAGACAACAATCATCCATTGATACACACATGAGAACTGTTAAATGTTCCCTGTACTCAGCTTTTGTGAATATTTTCAAAATACAGACACTAAAATGCAATTGTTACTCATCGATAATTACAAATCTTATTTCATTTGCATGCTCCATCAAAATGATGTAATTCCTAACTTTGGTTCAGTATCTCTTTAATGCATCATTGATGTGTGTCCTTGAGCACCAGTAACATATGTTATAATATTTGATTTTAATGTGTACACAACATATTATGTTTTACAGAGATTGATGTAACAACATGTGTAATGGAGACGGAAGTGGCTCCCTTGGAGTCTGATAATATGTCAAATATAAAACATGTATCTAATATGTATTATTGTTTACAAATCATATTCTTGAAAAAAATAAAGTCTATAGCTTTGTCCCTTTAAAATATATTATTCCATTATTTTTTCTAATACACTTCTGCCCCCCTTCTATATCATGCAGCATGAACATATGTTTTAATTTGTTTTAACCCTTTAAGGACACAGCTTTCAGTTTGCTCAATTGTTTTATGATGGAAAAATTCCGTCATATGTCCTTAAGAGGTTAAATGTATGTATGATTTGTCATTAATGACATCATGATGTCACATGCATATTCCATGCAAAACCCCAATAATCATCATCTGATTGTACAGACAGTCATTGCTATTCATCTGAGTGCCTAGATGCAGACCATATCATTATGTCATCATTGTTTAGAACTTCTAAACCGCTTCTAAGTATACATAAAACATAATCATGTTGAAATTCCTTGATTTAATTTCATGATATATGATATGTAAATGGATTTAAAAAAGATTTATGTGTAGACTGTCCATTTCAATCAAACATTAATATTCCTCAAAACTAAAGCATGCATTTCTCATTTAAATTTGATCAAATTACACACTCCCATATTATTCAATCGTTACATTTTCAAAAATAAATCCACTGGCATGTGTCTAAAAGAACTCTTTTGCATTTCAATTGCAAATGCATACATGCATACAAAAATATTATCCAAAAGATAAATATATTATGAAATCAAAAATATTAGCACATATTGTTGACTTTGAAAAATATGATTTGTAATGTATTTATGAAATGTTACATGAAAAATAACTGAACATTCAGAGTTTAAAGGATCAATTAAATCTTCTTATTAATTATATTTGATTCAAATCAATCAATAACTTAAAACATAGTCATTATGGGGGGCGGAGTCGACTGCCGCCATGAACAGTCGCATGTAGATTGAGCTCCGTGTTAAAACCTACGGGGGAATGAGCATTCATATGTAAAACTTTAGGAAAACAGCTAAACAAAGCCCTCTTATCTTCAGCACATCTGTCGGTGGCTTTACAGCAAAAATGGACCGTTCCATGAAACGAAGGATCACAAAAAAACATCTATAATACAGATAGAAGACAACCCCACGACCCAGACTAGCAGGCAAAAAGACCACAGGCCGCGACAGATCAAGGTAAAAGAGCGCGAGCTGCGCACATAATACAGAGGGGTAATCTATAACTAACATCAAAGGGACGATAATACGGCCATCACCATACTGCCCACAGCAACTTTATTGAGAGGGAGAATTCTATCGCTACCTAA
Organism: Bombina bombina; assembly: GCF_027579735.1. Lineage (NCBI taxonomy): Eukaryota > Metazoa > Chordata > Amphibia > Anura > Bombinatoridae > Bombina > Bombina bombina. The sequence continues at coordinate 448,192,059 of NC_069503.1, forward strand.
ATCAAACATACACCCTAACAGAAAGTGACCCACGTGGGAAGGTTTAGCAAAACACACTGTGCAAATAACACCTTCATTAACCTAAATACGCCATTTACAGTCTTACAAGAGCAGGGAGGTAAGGAAAAAGATCCAAATTGCATCATGGCAGCAAGAAAGCAGAACAAAGGGGAAAAAGCAAACAAAAGCATCTCAGCCACAGCAACTAAGATGAACACTTACTTTAAAGCTCTCAGTACTTCCCAAGAGCAAGAGTTGGATTCTGACCAAGAGGAACACAAGCTGCAATCCTCGAAACAGATGTAGAAGCACCACTCACTAGGGCAGACCTTACCTCACTTGCATCTAAGGAGGATTTTAACACTTTATTATTGCAAGTAGGAAAAATCATGAAAGATGGTTTAGCAGAAGTCAAAAAAGACATTAATGAGCTTAATGAAAGGATTGAATATATGGAAGAACAAACTAATGACGTTACTAATATAGTAGATGGACACACCAGATGCCTATCACTACAGGACATACAAATACAACAACTTAAGAGCCAACTGGAAGATTTAGATAATAGGGGCAGGCGGCAGAACCTACGTATCCGTGGAGTGCCTGAGACAGTAACAGGGGATGTAATCCCGCTCTACCTACAGAAATTGTTTCAAAACCTGACGAACAACCCTTCTGCACCGCCCTATCAGCTGGACAGAGCACTAGAGCTCTGAGACCCAGACCAAAAGATACCGACCCGCCGAGGGACATAATCCTAAAATTTCATAAATACCAAGACAAAGAAACAATAGCCCAGGCGGCTAGGAAAGTCAACCCTATTCTCTTTGAAGGAAGGCACATCCAAATCTATGCCGATTTAAGCCCAATGACTCTATCCAACCGTCGAGAGGCAAGATTTCTAACAGAACATCTACGAGAACACAAAATCCCTTACAGATGGGGATACCCATTCAGCATTAAAGTTAACATAGACAATTCGATTGTACAATATAAAAGCGCCGATGACCTAGAAGAATTCTGCAGAACATTAAACATATCCCTTCCTACAATGCCTCGCTTGCAGGAGAAACCCATCCCAGCAATGACAAATTCATTGGAAGTTCCACAGCCCCAATGCTCTCAGTGGCAAACAGTTAACCGCAAAAGACTGAGAAACACACCAACCCTCCCTCATCCAGCAGCAGAAAATTAAAAGGACCCAAGATGACTTGAAAGCAGCACAAAGATTGCATACTGATATCCTTTTTCTCATTAAATATGCTTTCAATTGTATCCTGTCACAAAATATGGCTGAAAGATGAGATTTTAGTAACAAAATCCTGGGAGTGCAAACCTGGATTTACACTCATCTTAGAATATAAATAAGAAAATTTGGTGAAAAGTTACCCATGTTTGATCAAAGCAGATATATAATACTAAAGGGCAAATTAACAAGCTCTAGCTGATATATTAAGTAACCCCCCCCCAAGTTACATATACCAAGTACCTTAGTACTTATATTTAAATTTACCCCCAAACATTTGGATAGTCGGATAGACTAACACAATGTATCGAAATGTTATTGATTGTTTGAAGTTTCTTGAGTTGTATTTGTTTTTTGTTGTTATTGTTATGATTGTTGTCATAATTCTAGTAATTGCAGATATTGAACCCCACAAGCGCAAACTGACTCAAACCAGCCCGAGAGGTAGGAGGTCCATCTCCCCTCTAAAGGGAAATGGAAAATCCTTTTCCCAAAACAGTCTACACTGTCCCCTGTGCGAGCAGACGGACTGGTTCAGAAACTTACTAGGACACATGTCACACGCTTTAAAGAGCCACACTCTCCATCAGATAAATACTAACGGAGGCTATATACGCTATCACTTACCCACAATAGAATGGCAATAAGCCAAATTAAATGCTTAACGCAAAACTGCAAAGGTCTCAACTCGCCTACCAAGAGGTCGATAGCCCTATCCCACTTCCACAAACTAAGAGGAGATATTATTTTTATTCAAGAATCTCATTTTGTGAGATCGAATACCCCTAAATTCTCTTCCCGTGAATACCCCACTAGCTTCTTTAACTCCCATCAAAATAAGAAAATTGCAGGGGTTGGAATTATCCTACACAAGAACATACACTGCCATCTACAACACAGATATGACGACATAGAAGGTAGGACTATCATCTTGACGGGGCTACTATTTAACACGCAAGTGACCTTGGTGTGTCTGTATGCACAAAACTCACAACAAGGTAGATTCCTTAGACAAGCTAACGATAAGATTTTAGAATTTGGAAAGGGAGTAATAGTTATTGGAGGTGACCTTAACGTCACGTCTGATCCAAGAATCGACAGCTCCTCGACTAGGAAAAGAACAATACACTCAACATTTAAAGGCCCATCAATAATAGACCGCTTCCACAATAACAATATAGTAGATATATGGAGGATACACCACCCACAAACAAAAGACTACACTCACTACTCGCATGCACAAAAGTCTTTCTCTAGAATAGACTATCTTCTTATCGACCATAACCACATGCACCTTGCCTCACACACCGAGATAAGCCCAGCTGCGTGGACAGACCATGCAACTGTCATAATGGAACTTGATTGGCAAAGCAGGCCTTCAAGATCGGCGGCTTGGAGGGTTGATGAATCACTTTTCCACGACCCAGCAGTGACATCTGACATAAAGGCAAAAATAAAAGAATATTTTCAGCTTAACACTAACTCAGTAGACAAAATAGGAACAGGAAGCCCATAAGGCGGTTATCAGGGGCTGCTGTATACAACACAAATCAAGAAAGAATAGGAGTAGAAAAGCAGAGTACCAGAAATTGACACAAATCCTCAGGGATGCAGAAAATTTACACAAACTAAGTCCGGAGAACACGGATACCCTAGGGAACCTCACTAAGGCTAGAGCAGCATTAAACAAACACCTACAAAAAGAAGCACATAACAAAGCACTTTACCTCAAAAAAATATACTTTCATGGAGGCAATAAAGCAGGCTCATTACTAGCTAAGGCTTTAAAAAAGAAAATAGCTATGAATCACATATATAACATTAAAGACAGCAAGGGAACTGTGAAACACGAAAACTCAGAAATAGCAGAGTCCTTCAGAAAATATTATGACCACATATACAACTTATCAAAAGAGAAAGAACCCCCTTCACTCCAAAATATAAATTCATACTTGGAGTCAATAAACCTGCCCACAATTACTCCACAACAAAAGACTGCTCTCGATGCCCCTATCACAATGCTGGAAATACTTACAGCCATCAAAGACTTGCCTACAGGCAAGAGCCCAGGCCCTGATGGCCTAACTAACAAATATTACAAAACCTTTAAGGAAGAGCTAACAGCCTCCCTATTGTCCCTATACCACGCATTAGATGATAAAAACCAACTCCCTACCCCTATGAAAGAAGCACATATATCGGTCATCCCCAAGCCAGGTAAAGCATTAGACACCCCTTCGGACTACAGACCCATTTCCTTATTAAATTCAGATTTAAAAATTCTAGCAAAAATATTAGCGAATCGATTAGGCCCAATTCTCCCCTCCTTGATACAGACTGGGTTTGTGGAGGGACGGGAAGCTAGAGATAACACTATTAGAGCATTACAATTGATGGATTTATCCAAATTAAATAAAATAAACACAATCTTACTATCCACAGATGCCGAAAAGGCTTTCGATAGACTGAACTGGGAATTCCTTTTCGCCAAACACTTAAAAAATTTGGTTTTGGGGACGCCTTCCTTAACAGAATTCAAGCACTATATATCACCCCAACGGCTAAAGTTAGAATTAATGGGCAATTGTCAGAAGGGTTCCAAATAAGCAATGGTACAAGACAAGGCTGCCCTCTATCCCCATTGTTGTTTGTCCTCAGCATAGAAACCCTAGCGGCTCGTATAAGACAAAATAAAGATATCAAGGGAATCTCCTTGGGAGAAAACGAATATAAAGTCTCACTTTATGCGGACGATGTCCTCCTGTCCCTCACCTCACCACACACCTCCCTGAGAGCAGTCACAAAAGAATTCGAGGCATTTGGAAATCTCTCCTACTTCTCAATAAATTACTCAAAATCCGAACTATTAAATATTAACCTCCCTAGATCTGACCTAAACACTCTGATGAGTTCTAGCCCCTATAAATTACAAACCATTGCGCTAAAATATCTTGGAATTCACATCACACCAAATAACAGATTGCTATTTAAATTAAACTACTCCAAACTGCTCAGCTCTACCAAAGCAGACCTAACTACTTGGCCAAAGAAACCTCTCTCTTGGTTGGGTAGGATTCAAACACTAAAGATGACAACCCTGCCAAGAATACTATACGTAATGGAAGCTATCCCTATAAGACTTCCTGCACCCTTTCTTACTAGATGGCAGAGCATATTGAATAAATTCATTTGGGGACCACTAAAACCCAGAATAAACAGAAATACATTATACAAAACACAAGAGGGGGGAGGCCTGGGTCTCCCATGCCTAGACACGTACTACAAAGCTATATGTCTCCAAAGAATACTTGACTGGCATAGGAACGCACAGACTAAAGCCTGGGTGACAATAGACTCACATATCCTGAGAGCACCAAACGTTGGAGTCCTTTGCTGGATTCCTAAGACACACAGACCGGATTCTATGTGCTACCCACAATATGAGAATACCTTCTCTATATGGGATAAACTAATCACACAGTGTAGTTACATCTCCACCCCACGCTCACCACTATCCCCAATTTCACCAAACGCTGAGTTCATGGGGGGGCTAGAATACACAAAAGCAGTTCCTACCAGGCTGGAAATAGGCTACACCACTCCGATATATAACCTGATAGCTAATTCAAAAGTTAAACAAAGGAATGATCTGACAGATTATCTAAATGGGGCCTTTTCTCAATGGGTTAAATACAAGCAATTAATACATCTGGTAGAGACATCTGAACACAGACGGGACTGGGTGAGGCCACTAACCCCATTTGAAGCACAATGTCTAGCTCAAGGTACATTAAGACACACGCTATTTATAGCAAAACGCATAATAACAACAGGTAGAGACCAAGAACAGCCATCATTTACACACAAATGGCACAAGGAATTAGATATTGAATTAGATAATGCTACATGGAAATGCATTTTTCACTCCACCAAAACTGCCTCTACATCAGCCAAAATTATAGAACTAAATTACAAAATAATGTCAAGATGGTACCTCACTCCATCACGCTTAAAAAGCATATACCCAACTGTGTCAGACAGATGTTGGAGAGGGTGTGGCCTCAAGGGATCCATGTCACACATATGGTGGAGTTGCCCAATTATTCGTCCCTTTTGGGACCAAATCGAATCCTTCCTAAAACATTTACTTACCCCTACATTTAAGCTTAAGCCAACCACAGTACTCCTAAATTTACCAATCCCGAAATTGTGCCGAATTCGCCAACACCTTTTACAATTTATTCTTAATTCAGCTAAAACCGTGATAGCCCGAAATTGGAAAAATCCAACAGCTCCCACACTACAAGAATGGCTTCATCACTTTGAAGAGACACTAGTATTAGAGGAATATGGTTTTTTCAGAACTCAAAGATTAGAGATGTTCTTAAACATTAAATTTTACTGGGATACAATTAAACAAAAGCAATTTGGTAGTCAATCGGAAAGAACAGATACCCAAAGCCATTAGTCCTGTAGAATACAGTTAGATTGGAAGTATGCCTTTGGCTCAGACTGACATAAGGGTTTACATACTGTGAAGTGAATTGAAGATGACATTGTATAATGACAGCCCCATTCTATTAAATAGTAAAAATGGTTGATAATATGACAATAAGGGATTCAAGCATAAAGATTGATGTATGACTGTAATTACTCATGATATTCCGCAATGCTTATATACTTGTTGTATGACTTGACGTTTTTGTCGTTTATTGTTTATTCCTTTGTAAAATCAATAAAAACTATTTTTCAAAAAAAAAAAACATAGTCATTATTGTGACTTTGTCTAAATATTTTATGAGAACAAGAATCCAGACTTTAAATAATGTTAAATCTTGATTTATTTCAAGATAATAATATATTTTCATATCATATATATATATATATATATATATATATATATATATATATATATATATATATATATATATTATATTTCAGATGGACCTTCCACTTCTGGGCATCAGCCTCCCACCCCCCAGCCAGAAGCCTCTCCCCAGCCAGAAGACCCTCCCACCCCTCCCCAGCCAGAAGCCCCTCCCGCCCCTTCCCAGCCAGAATCCCTTCACAAACTAAACTCACTCCCAGCCCTTCCCATTCTTACTCCTATCCTGTCCCTCCCAAAAAAGTATCCTTGCCCCACTTGCAGCTCTCCCAGTTTGGCTGTCCTTACATCTCCCCCACCTGCACAGCTACCAACTCCCCAGGCCCCTGACTCCCCAGCTGTGCAGGCTCCACCAGAAAGGTAACCCAGTCCCCCACCTTGCCCCATCCCTCCCCCCATTCCTCCCCATCAAGACTTTTATCCCAATCCCCACCTTCATTGTCCTGGGTGTCAGATTGTCCTTACCAGCCACCGATGTAAGTATCATTACAATTCAACATTATAACATACTTTCTTAAAGGGACATTATACTGATTTAATTATAGATAAATTGAATTTTATTTGAAAATATTTTTGAAAAACCTTTTCTTTATTTGATTAATGTAAATGTTTTCCATCTTCAGTTTTGGAAATCAATATCCACGTTTTCTAATATCTAAATGATATTGCCTAGATGTTGGATATCTATTATGTATATATGCCAATATTTTGGATTTGGTATCACTGCCCTTTTCACAGTGTGTCATAAACCAAATAAATATATTTTTAAAGATTGATAGGGTTTGGATTTGTCTTAATATCTTAATGGTTTATCTCTGAAGAACAAATTTAATGTGTAAATCTTCTATATAGCATATTTAATTATAATAATGATTTGTATTTTAATTATTACAATGTCTCTTTGCTCTATTTTTATTATGTTCTGTAATTATTATTAATTTGTATTATTTATTTTTGTTTAGGTTGTGACTCAGCATGGTTAACGCTAGAGGCTCTTGCATGTATAGAGCAGACCATGCTGAGTAACAGTCAGTTGCTGGGAAGGATGCATGAAACCATGCATCTCCAGCTGGGAATTCATCGCTTGACACTAGAACGCATAATGCGGCTAGAGTCAATGCATGAATGCATGAAGCCGCAGCTGGAAATGCACAGGACGATGAAGGTGATGCTGATGCCCCATAAGTGGAGAATCTGTAAATTGCCTGAAGGAGAACGAATAAATCCTCCATCCACATGTTGTGTTTGTTCTTTGTTAATATGTTGCCATTTGGCCGATTTTGTTTTTATTGTTGTGCCTGTTACACTATGTCACCTTGTCAGATGACTCCAATGGGGCTGTGTTGGCCTTTGTTTGCGCTTGTCAACTCCCTCCAAGGACTGTGATTGTCAGCCGCTCTGGAATCAATCCGGGATGTAACCCAACTGCTAGCGTGAATTGAAAGCACACGCTAGCACACTGAGAAATATCCAGGACGTGACCCACTCAGGAAGCAGATTAGAAGATAACAAAAATGAATATTGTTCCAGAATGCAGGAAAGCCACAAAGGATAAAACGTCCCTTTAAGTAGTACAAAGAACAAAAAGGAAATGCTCTTACTTTGAAGCTTCTGAAAAAGGTCCTCTTTAGCAGGCTTGTAAAACAAAGGAAAAGTTCTCTTTTGCAGCTTGTAAAAGTATAATGTCCCTTTAAGCAGGTTTATAACAAACAGAAAGGCAAAGTTCTCTTTTGCAGCTTGTAAAAGTAAATGTCCCTTTTAAGCAGGTGTATAACAAACAGAAAGGCAAAGTTCTCTTTTGCAGCTTGTAAAAGTATAATGTCCCTTTAAGCAGGTTTATAACAAACAGAAAGGCAAAGTTCTCTTTTGCAGCTTGTAAAAGTAAATGTCCCTTTTAAGCAGGTGTATAACAAACAGAAAGGCAAAGTTCTCTTTTGCAGCTTGTAAAAGTAAATGTCCCTTTTAAGCAGGTGTATAACAAACAGAAAGGCAAAGTTCTCTTTTGCAGCTTGTAAAAGTAAAATGTCCCTTTAAGCAGGTCTTGTTTAACAAAGAATAGGTTTAAAGGTAAAGGCCAAAGCAAGGTCAGGCAGGCAGAAGTCGGCATCCAAATATCAGCAAAAGGTATAGGCAAAAGACAGGGTCAGGCAAGCAGAAGTCGGCATCCAAGTGTCAGCAAAAGGGTAATAGCTACAGGCAAGGTCAGGCAGGCAGAAGTCAATGTCCAAATATCAGCAAGTAGGGTTTAGGCAAGAGGCTTGGTCAGGCAGGCAGAAGTCGGTACACAGAAGAATAAAACTGATATGGTACTCACAATCCAGGGAAACAAACAAACGGGCCCAGATTCAGATCTCCCGCCGAGATTTAAAGGGCAGGAGCGTAACCGTCATCAGAGGGGTGTGAGAGAAAGCGTCATGTTGCTAAGCAACATGACGTCAGAGACACAGAGGAGTTCCGGGAGCCGCGGCGACACGGCGATGAACGGAAGCGCTCATGACAGCACCCCCTCCTCAAGGGCCCCTCCGGGGGACAGGACCAGGTCTATCAGGATGAGTCTTGTGGAAGGTCTTGACCAATATTGGAGCATTTACTTGATGAGCAGGTTCCCAAGAACGTTCCGTGACTGGATAACCCTTCCAATGAATGAGATAATACAATTTCTTGCCCCGCAATTTGGAATCTAGAATATGGCTGATCTCAAACTCAGGATGTCCATGCACCAATAACGGTGGAGGTTTAGAAAAAGGCTTAGAATACCTGTTAATCATCACAGGTTTTAAAAGAGAAACATGGAATACCGGATGGACTTTGAGAGACTTGGGTAAAGCTACCCGATAAGCAGTGGAACATACCTGACCCAGTATTCGGAAAGGACCCACATATCGTGGTCCCAATTTGTTAGAAGGTTGTTTCAGGCGAAGAAATCGAGAGGAAATCCAAACTTTATCACCAGGGCGATATTTGGGAGCCTTTTTCCGTCGAAGATCCGAAAAGAACTTGTAACGTCTAGAAGTTACAGAAAGAATACGATGTATCTTCTGCCAATGTCGAGTTAATCTTCGGGCTGTAAGATCAGAAGCAGGATTCACTGTGGAGGAAGTATGCAAAGGGAACGTCCTAGGCTGATATCCGTAAGCTGCATGAAAAGGAGAAGTCTGAAGGGAGGAATTGTACCGGGCATTATGGGCCAATTCAGCCAAAGGAAGGTAAGAAGTCCAGTTAGAATGATAATGATCCACATAATGTCTAAGATATGTTTCAAGACACTGGTTTACTCTTTCAGTCTGACCATTCGATTGTGGGTGGTGAGAAGTAGAGAGAGATATAGTAGTACCAAAATGTTTACAAAGTGACCTCCAAAATCGAGAAACGAATTGTACCCCTCTATCTGAAACAATATCAAGAGGAAATCCATGGATTCTTACAATATGTAGAATAAAAAGTTCAGAGAGTCTTTTGGCAGATGGTAATCCTGGCAAGGGTACAAAATGAGCCGTCTTAGTGAACCTGTCGACCACCACCCAGATAGTATTGTTCCCAGTGGACAAGGGAAGATCGGTAATAAAGTCCATGGATACATGAGTCCAAGGCTGGTGAGGTATAGGCAATGGTTGGAGTAATCCTGAAGGAAGTTGGCGTGGAGTTTTGTTCATGGCACATTGTGTGCATACTGAGACGTAATCCTTCACATCTTGAGAGAGTGTAGGCCACCAGACATGTTGTTTGAGGTTTCGAGTGGTAATACTGATGCCAGGATGTCCAGAAAGGGGACTATCATGAGCCCAAAATAAAATCTTGGAACGAAGGCGTTCAGGAACAAAGAGTAAACCATTGGGAGGTTTACAGGACAAAGGAAGACGCTCTTGAGCGGACTGTAATTCTTGTAACCAAGAAGTTGTTAACTGGGCAATGACTTCATGAGGTTGGAGAATGGTACCAGACTCAGGAACTGGGGTATCTTGAAATTGTCTGGAAAGTGCGTCTGCTTTAATATTTTTTGAACCAGGTATGTAAGACAAATTATAGTGAAACCGAGAGAAGAATAAGGACCAGCGTGCTTGCCTGGAATTTAGTCGTTTGGCTGTTTGGAGATACAGAAGGTTCTTATGATCAGTAAGTATAGTAAATGGCAAAGAAGTACCTTCCAGCCAATGTCTCCATTCATCCAATGCCATCTTGATGGCAAGCAACTCTTTATTCCCTACGTCATAGTTAAATTCGGAAGGAGTGAATTTTTTAGAGAAAAAAGCAACAGGATGAATCCTTCCAGTCTCTGGTATTCGTTGAGACAGAACCGCTCCAGCAGCAACAGAGGAAGCATCCACCTCCAGAATAAATTGAAACTCAGGATTTGGATGACGAAGGATAGGAGCTGAGGAAAAAGCTTCTTTGAGAGATTCAAAAGCTTCTATAGCCTCAGACGGCCATACTTTACAGTTTTGTCCTTTTCTTGTGAGAGAAGTAAGAGGAGAAGTAATAGTAGCAAAATTCTTGATGAACTTTCTGTAATAATTGGCGAAGCCTAGGAAACGTTGTAAAGCCTTCAAAGAATCAGGTCTAGGCCAATCCAAAATGGCAGAAAGTTTAGTAGGGTCCATTTCGAATCCAGATGCCGATATTACATAACCCAGAAAGGGTATGATTTTTTGATGGAAAGAACATTTCTCCAGTTTAGCAAACAGATGGAATTCTCTTAGACGTTGAAGTACTTTCTTGACGTGGTGCACATGATCTTGGTGGTTCTGAGAAAAAATTAAGATGTCGTCCAGGTATATGATAACAAAAATATTCAAAAAATCACGAAAGATCTCATTTACAAAATGCTGGAAAACCGCCGGAGCATTGCATAGCCCAAAGGGCATGACCAAATATTCATAATGCCCAAATCGAGTGTTAAAGGCAGTCTTCCACTCATCTCCTTTGCGTATACGGATCAAGTTGTATGCACCACGTAGGTCGAGTTTGGTGAAAATGGTGGCTCCCTGAAGATAAGTAAAAAGTTCAGGAATAAGGGGCAGAGGATAACTGTTCTTGATGGTAATCTGATTCAATCCACGATAATCAATACAGGGTCTTAATCCGCCATCCTTTTTTCCCACAAAAAAGAAACCAGCCCCTACAGGGGAAGAGGAGGGTCGAATAAATCCTCTAGCCAGATTGTCTTTTATATATTCTTCCAGAGCCATGTTTTCTGGTTTAGAAAGTGGATATGTTTTGCCTCGAGGATAGGCAGCCCCAGGAAGGAGGTCAATGGGACAATCAAAAGGGCGATGAGGAGGAAGACGTTCCGCTTCTTTTTTGGAGAAGACATCCACAAAGTCATGGTAATGCATAGGTAAGGATTCCGGAGTTTCAACTGTGAGAGCAATAGTGAGTGGTAACTTAGTAATCTCTTGAAGACATTTAGTCTGGCATGTAGATCCCCAGGAAGTGAGTTCACCGAAAGTCCAAGAAAAAATGGGATTGTGAATCTGGAGCCAGGGTAATCCCAAGATAATGGGAAATTGCGGAGTGGGAATGACATCGAAACAAATTGTCTCAGAATGAAGTATTCCTACGGTGAGGATTAAGGGTTGAGTAGAAAACTGAATGTATCCAGAACCCAAAGGATCTCCACTGACCGTAGAGACTGAAATGGAATACTCCTTCTTTAGTAAGGGTATAGAATGAGTAGAAACAAATGTAGAGTCAATGAACACACCTCCAGCACCAGAATCAATTAGGGCTTGGGTATAGATCTTCTTTTGTCCAATTAGAAGAGTTACTGGAACAAAGAGTTTCTTGTATAGGGAATGACCACTATTTTGGCTTAACTCAGTTCCCTGGACTAGAGTTAAGCCCTGGCTTTTACTGGCCTAGTAGGACAATCCCTTAATAAATGTCCTTTAAGGCCACAGTACAGACATAAGCCAAGAGTCCGTCTTCTTAAGCGTTCAGTCTCAGTTAATTTTATACTTCCTACTTCCATGGGTTCAGCCTGATCAGTAGTAGGAGAGGCTGGAGTGACAGGACTAGAAAAACGAGGAGCTAAACGAAAAGGAGTTCGAGTGGCAGTCCTCTGTGTTCTATCCTTTTCTTGTTGGCGTTCACGAAACCTGGCGTCGAGACAGATACAGAGATTTATTAAGGCTTCTAAGGACTCTGGAAGTTCACGATACACCAATTCATCCTTGAGACGCTCAGAAAGTCCTTTACGGAAAGCGGCTCTGAGTGCTCCCTGATTCCAAGTGGTTTCAGAGGCAAGGGTGCGGAACTCAATTGCATATTGAGAGACTGGTTGATTTCCTTGACGTAAATCCAGGAGAGTTGCTTCAGCAGCGGATGACCTTCCAGGTTTATCGAATACGTTTGAGAATGTAGATAGAAATGTATCAACATCCAACAGTATAGGATCATTCTTTTCTAGCAAAGGTGACACCCAAGCCAAGGCTTTTCCTTTCATTAAGGAAATAAGAAACGTGATTCTAGAAGAGGCAGTAGCAAAGAGAGTAGGGCTATTTCGGAAATGAAGACGGCATTGATTCAAAAAGCCTCTACATTCTTCAGGATTCCCATCATATTTATCCGGAAGAGGAATCCTGGGACTTAGTTGTACCTGAGACTGATTGTTAGGAATCGGAGGAGGTAATGCCTCAATCGGATTTGGATTGGGATTAGGATTGGGAGGTGCGGTAGCAACCAAATTTTGTAATAGAGCAGTAATTTGATCAAGTTTAGTGTCCAGAGACTGCAAGTGAGTGGCATGAGAACCCAAGAGCTGTCCCTGGTGAGCCACGGCCATAGATAATTCAGTGGGGTCCATTTTTAGGGCCCGTTTGTAATGTCAGCCGCTCTGGAATCAATCCGGGATGTAACCCAACTGCTAGCGTGAATTGAAAGCACACGCTAGCACACTGAGAAATATCCAGGACGTGACCCACTCAGGAAGCAGATTAGAAGATAACAAAAATGAATATTGTTCCAGAATGCAGGAAAGCCACAAAGGATAAAACGTCCCTTTAAGTAGTACAAAGAACAAAAAGGAAATGCTCTTACTTTGAAGCTTCTGAAAAAGGTCCTCTTTAGCAGGCTTGTAAAACAAAGGAAAAGTTCTCTTTTGCAGCTTGTAAAAGTATAATGTCCCTTTAAGCAGGTTTATAACAAACAGAAAGGCAAAGTTCTCTTTTGCAGCTTGTAAAAGTAAATGTCCCTTTTAAGCAGGTGTATAACAAACAGAAAGGCAAAGTTCTCTTTTGCAGCTTGTAAAAGTATAATGTCCCTTTAAGCAGGTTTATAACAAACAGAAAGGCAAAGTTCTCTTTTGCAGCTTGTAAAAGTAAATGTCCCTTTTAAGCAGGTGTATAACAAACAGAAAGGCAAAGTTCTCTTTTGCAGCTTGTAAAAGTAAATGTCCCTTTTAAGCAGGTGTATAACAAACAGAAAGGCAAAGTTCTCTTTTGCAGCTTGTAAAAGTAAAATGTCCCTTTAAGCAGGTCTTGTTTAACAAAGAATAGGTTTAAAGGTAAAGGCCAAAGCAAGGTCAGGCAGGCAGAAGTCGGCATCCAAATATCAGCAAAAGGTATAGGCAAAAGACAGGGTCAGGCAAGCAGAAGTCGGCATCCAAGTGTCAGCAAAAGGGTAATAGCTACAGGCAAGGTCAGGCAGGCAGAAGTCAATGTCCAAATATCAGCAAGTAGGGTTTAGGCAAGAGGCTTGGTCAGGCAGGCAGAAGTCGGTACACAGAAGAATAAAACTGATATGGTACTCACAATCCAGGGAAACAAACAAACGGGCCCAGATTCAGATCTCCCGCCGAGATTTAAAGGGCAGGAGCGTAACCGTCATCAGAGGGGTGTGAGAGAAAGCGTCATGTTGCTAAGCAACATGACGTCAGAGACACAGAGGAGTTCCGGGAGCCGCGGCGACACGGCGATGAACGGAAGCGCTCATGACAGTGATGCACTATGTCACTAGTGATGCAAACGCGAACCCCCGCAAAAGTTTGCGAACCGGCGAACCGGGCGAACCCCCATAGACTTCAATGGGCAGGCGAATTTTAAAACCCACAGGGACTCTTTCTGGCCACAATAGTGATGGGAAAGTTGTTTCAAGGGGACTAACACCTCGACTGTGGCATGCCGGAGGCGGATCCATGGCAAACCTCCCACGGAAAATTACATAGTTGATGCAGAGTCTGGTTTTAATCCATAAGGGGCATAAATCACCTAACATTCCTAAATTGTGTGGAATAACGTGCTTTAAAACATCAGGTATGACAAGATATGAGTGGTGGCACTGGGCAAGTGGGCACAGTATACGCTGTGAGCCTGACACAAAAAAGCAGACTGATGTTTCACAGTCCAAAAAGTTTTTATTTTTTTAAATGTACACTTACACTACTATTAAACAAGATATGAGTGGTGGCACTGGGCAAGTGGGCACAGTATACGCTGTGAGCCTGACACAAAAAAGCAGACTGATGTTTCACAGTCCAAAAAGTTTTTTTTTTTTAAATGTACACTTACACTACTATTAAACAAGATATGAGTGGTGGCACTGGGCAAGTGGGCACAGTATATGCTGTGAGCCTGACACAAAAAAGCAGACTGATGTTTCACAGTCCAACATTTTTTTTTTAAATGTACACTTACACTACTATTAAACAAGATATGAGTGGTGCCACTGGGCAAGTGGGCCCAGTATACGCTGTGAGCCTGACACAAAAAAGCAGACTGATGTTTCACAGTTAAAAAAAGTTTTTTTTTTAATGTACACTTACACTACTATTAAACAAGATATGAGTGGTGGCACTGGGCAAGTGGGCACAGTATACTCTGTGAGCCTGACACAAAAAAGCAGACTGATGTTTCACAGTCCAAAAAGTTTTTTGTTTTTAAATTTACACTACTGTTACACCAGATATGAGTGGTGGCACTGGGCAAGTGGGCCGGGCACACACGCTGGCAGACAGGCAACTGCAATTAGATTACACAAGCAGACTGATGTTTCACAGTCAAAAAAGTTTTTTTTTTTTTAAATTTACACTACTGTTACACCAGATATAAGTGGTGGCACTGGGCAAGTGGGCCTGGCGCACACGCTGGCAGGCAGGCAGGCAACTGCAATTAGATTACACTAGCAGACTGATGTTTCACAGTCAAAAAAGGTTTTTTTTTTAAAATTTACACTACTGTTACACCAGATATGAGTGGTGGCACTGGGCAAGTGGCTTGGCAGGCAGGCAACTGCAATTAGATTACACAGGGAAAATAAATGAAGTTCTAGCCCTAAAAATGGCTTTTTGGGGTGCTGTCCTTACAGCAGAGATCAGATGAGTCCTTCAGGACTGTAGTGGACACTGAATACACTAGCCTAGCTATCAATTTCCCTATTAAATCACCAGCAGCTACACTGTCCCTCCTCTCACTAAGAATGCAGCTTCCAAATTAATCTAAAATGGATGCTGTCCATGAGGTAGGAGGGTCTGGGAGGGAGTGTCTGCTGCTGATTGGTGGAATGTGTCTGCAGACTGTGAGATACAGGGTCAAAGTTTACTCAATAATGATGAATAGGGGGCGGATCGAACATCGCATATGTTCGCCAGCCGAGGCAAACGCGAACATGCTATGTTCGCTGGGAACTATTCGCCGGCGAACTATTCGCGACATCACTGAATGTCACCTTGTCAGATGGCTCCAATGGGGCTGTGTTGGCCTTTGTTTGCTCTGTCAACTCCCTCTAAGGACTGTAATGCACTATATCACCTTGTCAGATGGCTCCAATGTGGCTTTGTTGGCCTTGGTTTGCCCTGTCAATAAACTCCAAGGACTGTGATGCACTATGTCACCTTGTCATATGGCTCCAAAAAAAAAAAAAAACAGTCCTTAATATATTATGTTTCATCTTTATTTATTCATGTCATTTAGTTAAAATTAAATTTTATGTTGTTAATCCTTAAAGGGACATGAAACCAAAAAATGGTATTTGATGATTGAGATATATAATACAATTTTAAATAAATGTAATATTTACATTTATTATTTAATTTGCTTAATTTTCTTAATATACTTTGCTGAAAAGTTTATCTTTGCAAGATCATGAGTAGCAGAGAACCTAGGTTCTAGATGTTGATTGTTGTTTGCATATATATATTGGTTGTTGTTGGCTCATCCATGTGTTCATTTATAAACCATTAGTGAATTGATGCACCTTTAACAAATGATCCTAAGATTATTAAACTAATGAGATAATCTATGTAAATTTGGAAGTTGATGGAAATAGTATCCTCTCTGTGAATCCTGAACTTAATTGTTTGTATTTAATTTCCCTTTAAGTGATGGTGACCCCAGTTCTTAGTTGAATGTTGACAGCACATGTATTCCAATATCACTTATATCTTATTGTAGTAGTCTAACAAAAGAAATCACTGTGTGTAATGCACATATTTTAGATTATTAAAATCTTTCTATTATTATTGATTCTCTTTAATTATCCAACGATATATTGCTATAGGTAGGCTGACCATATTTCCGCTTGAATAAGTGACACATATGATAAATAAATCTGTCATTATTCTTATTCCAAAAAAATATTTAAACAGATCTAAAAACATCCCTGACATATGTATTTCTCATGTGTCCCTTTTAAAGTGGAAAGATGTACACCAAAGCTATAAGTAACATATAGGGGTATATTTATCAAGCTCCGTATGGAGCTTGATGCCCCGTGTTTCTGGCGAGCCTGCAGGCTCGCCATAAACACCAGTTATGAAGCAGCAGTCACAAAGACCGCTATTCCATAACCTGTCCACCTGCTCTAAACAGCAGGTGGACATTCCAAAAAAATATTTAAACAGATCTAAAAACATCCCTGACATATGTATTTCTCATGTGTCCCTTTTAAAGTGGAAAGATGTACACCAAAGCTATAAGTAACATATAGGGGTATATTTATCAAGCTCCGTATGGAGCTTGATGCCCCGTGTTTCTGGCGAGCCTGCAGGCTCGCCATAAACACCAGTTATGAAGCAGCGGTCACAAAGACCGCTACTCCATAACCTGTCCACCTGCTCTAAACAGGCGGACACACATCGCCGGACACCCCCTGCTGGCGGCCGATTGGCCGCGAGTCTGCAGGGGGTGGCGTTGCACCAGAAGCTCTTGTGAGCTGCTGGTGCAATGCTGAATACGGCGAGCATATTGCTTGCCGTATTCAGCAAGGTCTGGCGGACCTGATCCGCAATGTCGGATCAGGTCCGCCAGCCCTTGATAAATAGGGGCCATAATGTATAACCAAACCACATTTTCATAATGTATCTCGTAGCATTATTTCTTAGTTAAAGGGACATGAAACACAATAATATATTTTATCATTTAGTTATAAAATACTATTTTAAACAAATTTTAAATTTTCTAAAATTCTCAAATTTGATTCAGTCCCTTTGTATAATTTTTTTAAGGAGCAGCAGTGCACTAATGGTTTCTAAATGAACACATAGGTGAACCAATGACAATCGGTATATATATGTAGCCACCAATCAGCAGTTAGAACACAGGTTTTTTGCTTCTCTTGAGATTACCTCAAAACACATTTCATCAAAAGATAACAAGAGAAAGAATCAAATTTAAATAATATCAGTAAATTTGAAAGGTAGTTAAAATTGAAATCTCGTACATAATTGTGTAACTTGAAATGTGTGTTTCATGACCATTTAAACCCTGCTGCTTCCTAAGTAGTTCTGAATCCTCCTATCCTAATGAAATATATATATTTATTACCAACAATCCTTTGATTGGATTGGATGAGATTAAAGCTATCTAGCTAATACTCTTTCTGTAATTATAAAGTCCTTGCTTGCACAGTTAACTTTAGCACAGCTGTTCAGTGGAATATATTCTGTCTGCTTAAGCCCCTTCTATAGCGGGGGCTAGATTAACGTTTGACTTGTTTTACTATCATAGCATAATGTCTGATCTCAGACTATAACACACATTTACAAGCTATTGGCAATCAACAATTATCATAGGGAGTAAGCGGTTAAAAAATGAGAGTATGGGCGCTCTGAAGCCCTGACACGTGTTGCACTCACGCTTCCTCAGAGGGAGCGTGAGCGAAACATGTTTTAGGGGTCTGGCTTCAGAGAGTTCATACTCTCATTTTTTAACCGCTTACTCCCTATGATAATTGTTGATTGCCAATAGCTTGTACATGTGTGTTATATTCGGAGATCAGACATTATGCTGTGATAGTAAAACAAGTCAATTAAATGTTAATCTAGAACCCCAAAATAGAAGGGGCTTAAGCAGACAGAATATATTACACTGAGCAGCTGTGCTAAAGTTAACTGTGCAAGCAAGGACTTTATTATTACAGATAGGGAATTAGCTAGATAGTTTTAATCTCATAATCTGACATCCCACATATTAACAAGTCCTCTTGTTACAGCATTATTTCTGAATTTATTAATAGCCGGCTACAAAATATATTGTTTGTATCTGACTGCTTGATATTATACAAATCAAGTACAATGTTGCACATCTAGATACATGATTCTCAGAGGTATTATTCACACATATATGCTATATATTGATATCTTGAGAGTTTAAACCATTAAAGATAACGGGGCCTATTTATCAAGCCGTCAACCGCAAATACGCTGGAATTCCGCAGCATAATTGTGGCAAGCCTGATTCCCCTTATTTATCAAATCCTACAGACTGACAAAAGTAGAATTTTGTGACGTAACATACGATCTGCCAGTCAAAGTCCGACACAGATCGATGCTTACGTCATTACAGATGTTCCGAAAATTCGGCACTATCTGACTACTTTTGCAAGTTAACAAATGTCTACCAGGTACGCTCAGCACTATTCCGGCCAAGCGTACCTGGTTTTCAATCCACCACCCTGAAGGCGGCGGATGCCATAGGAATCAAAGGGAGTCTGTTCGTTGCTGCCCGATATCCCATTGATTCCTAAGGGAGAATAAAGTTGCGTTTACATCTAACACCCTAACATAACCCCCGAGTCTAAACACCCCTAATCTGCCGCCTCTACACCGCCGCCACCTACATTATGTTATTAACCCCTAATCTGAACCCCCTACACTGCCGCAACCTACATTATGTTATTAACCCTAATCTGCCCCCCTACACTGCCGCCACCTACATAACACTTATTAACCCCTAATCTGCCGTCCCCAACGTCGTCACCACTATATTACATTTATTAACCCCTAAACCTAAGTCTAACACTAACACCCCCTAACAAATCTAATTTAAATAAATATGAATAAAATTACTATCATTAACTAAATTATTCCTATTTAAAACTACTTACCTATAAAATAAACCCTAAGCTAGCTACAGATAACTAATAGTTACATTGTATCTAGCTTAGGGTTTATTTTTATTTTACAGGGAAGTTTGTATTTATTTTAACTAGGTAGAATAGTTATTAAATAGTTATTAACTATTTAATAACTACCTAGCTAAAATAAATACAAAAGTACGTGTAAAATAAAACCTAACCTAAGTTACAATTACACCTAGCACTACACTACAATTAAATAAATGAACTAAATTAAATACAATTAACTAAATTAAATACAATAACCTAAATTAAATTAAATTAAATTATCTAAAGTACAAAAAACCCCACTAAATTACAGAAAATAATAAACAAATTACAGAAATTTAAACTAATTACACCTAATATAATAGCCCTATCAAAATAAAAAAAAGCCCCTCCAAAATAAAAAAAACCCTAGCCTAAACTAAACTACCAATAGCCCTTAAAAGGGCATTTTGTGGGGCATTGCCCCAAAGTAATCAGCTCTTTTACCTGTAAAAAAATACAAACAACCCCCAAACAGTAAAACCCACCACCCACACAACCAACCCCCCAAAAAAATACTAACTAAAAAAACCTAAGCTCCCCATTGCCCTGATGGATGGGCAGTGCCCTTACAAGGGCAGTTAGCTCTTTTGCAGCCCAAAGCCCTAACCTAAAAATAAAACCCACCCAATACACCCTTAAAAAAAGCTAACACTAACCCCCTGATGATTCACTTACCGGGAGATGTCTTCATCCAAGCCGGGCAGAAGTGGTCCTCCAGACGGGCAGAAGTCTTCATCCAAGCCAAGCAGAAGTGTTCCTCCAGACGGCAGAAGTCTTCATCCAGACGGCATCTTCTATCTTCATCCATCTGTCGCGGAGCGGGTCCATCTTCAAGACATCCGACGTGGAGCATCCTCTTCGGCCAACGACTACCCGACGAATGAAGGTTCCTTTAAGTGACATCATCCAATCGGAATTAAGGTAGAAAAAAATCTATTGGCTGATGCAATCAGCCAATAGAATTGAACTTCAATCCTATTGGCTGATTAGCTTGCATTTTCATGTGAATTCTAAGATATTTGTGGTGTTGAGTTATTTAAATTGCTTGATTTTTTCATTGCAAACAGCTTAAAGTCTGTACATTTTGACAATAAACCTGATTTGCAATAGGAGTTAAATAATTTTGAATACAACTGTATAGGTATAAAAATATATATGTTTCTTTAAAAAAAAAAACAGATATATGTAGAAAAATTTATTTATGAATAATTAGAACATAAATAGAACATATTCAATTTTGAAAAGAACATTGGAATATGAAATATTCATATTTTCATGTCTGATAGCGCTAGTGAGAATATGTTATGGTGTTTGCGCGAGAGTGAGTAAACGCGCACGCAATATTCTAATTTCAGAATTTGCACTAGTCGGGTTACAGCTAGAGCAAAAAAAAGTTTATTTTCAACTTGTAATACCAGTGCAACCTGACTAGCCCAGAAATCTTAATTCTAGCTGAATGCAAAATACTGCTCCACTTGTAATTTAGCCCATACTATTTTATTATTAAGTGTAAGGGTCTGCACCAATTGATTCTATAATATATTGATATATATGAGCCTTTGAAGTAAAAGTTGTTCTCTCTCCAATTTTTGAATATATTATTTAAATGAATTTTACTTTTTATAAGTCTGAGCTTTTTTTCTCTCTATCTTTAAGCATAATAAATACTGAACATTGAAATTGGAAAGTTAAATGAAAATATGACACCAAAGCTTCCTTGAATCATTGGAATGAACTCAATATACATGTAAATAAATGGTTTTCACACAATTTATCATTGTTCGCTGAAATATGATTATGTAGCATCAAATGTGTTACTTCTGTAACTGTCACCTGCCTAAAGGATGAGATTATAACATAGCAAGAATCCAATTGTGAGAAGATGTCTTACAATATAAAATATTCTGTTCACTGAACTCGATTTTCACTGAGTAGTATCTGATTGTTTTTCAAATGACATAGTAAGACTGATAATTATACCTGTCAGAATCATAGTAACCAAAGATATGTCTTTTTAAGTCAGTGTTGCCTCACTCTTTGGTTTTTATTTTGAAGATACATTTATCCTTAGGTTTGAACTATGCTGAGATATATCAAATTATTTTCTCGTTTTCCACTTTCATATTTTGAGACATTGGCATCAGAGGGTTAGCCCTGGTGCATGATACATTTTGACTGTAACCTGATGTCCTTTATTTTGAAAACCCTCCTGACCATTTCTAACTGTGCTGCATGCTTTTTTCTTGAGTATACATATTCCTATTGTTAGCTAACTATAGTATATCTGAGTATGACATAGAGGTTATCTGAACTACTTAGCCAGCTAGGAACATAAAACTAAAACTACTGCTGTAACCTTTGTCTTTCCTAATAGCATATATCTGCAGCATGTTTCTCATAGCCTATAGAGGGTTTTCTAACTAGCATACTGAGTTTCGGGGATTAAGAGATGTAAATTACATTAGATTGTATGTCTTTTCTAACTGACAGTCCAGGTTATTACTATGCAGACTAAAAGGACCTATTTAGTTCTCACGATGGGATTGTAAACATAGGAGTAATAAGCATGGTTAAATGTTGATTTTTAGGGTTTTATATTCAGTGCACGCATTTCCTACAAACTATATTCAATGTTAGCCACTAACATTGTACCGATGAGGACTCATTTTATGACATGTAGATAATAGGTGAGCACCATGCAGAATGTTGGCTTAGACCTCTATATGCCCTCTAAATTAGTCTATTCCCTGGATGTGTCTTAGCCCTCTCTCTATACATATTTCTAGCTTTCTGTAGGCTCTAAGAGTGACCTGCTTATTAATTTACCCTATTATATTTATCACAATATCATTAAAACCCACTGGACGCGCGCCCCCCCCCCTCCCCTTCCCCCTCACTCACGAGCGGCTCTTGCCCGCTACTATCTCCCCAAACTTCTTTTTTCTTGGCTCTTATTACTCCATTCTAAATGGCCATCTTACTAAAAAAGAGATTCCATTATCAGTCCATTTACTCACTCCTCGGTTGACATTCTTAGTAATAAAGCACATACTATCATAGATCTTTACCTAGTCTCTCATGATCCCTCCCAACGGAGTCATTGCAGACATAGATATCTCAGGTGCCCAAACTTGTTATATAGTTTTATGTCATATGTCAGCATGTACATTTTGTGTTTTTCATTATATTCTCCGTTTTTGTAAATGGACAAAGATTAATTATTGTATTGCCTAAAATCTCAATAAAAAAATATGTTAAAAAAAAATTAAAAAAAATAATTTTCTGTATGTAAAAAAAAAAAGTCAGAATATATAAAATAATGTGGATTTTTTTTATTTATTTAACCATTTTCTTCCTGTTTTTTTTTTTTAAATATATTAAGAAAAAAACTGTAATGGTGTGTATTGGGGCCTTAAAATATATGAGGAACAGTAAAAACAAAATTCAACTTACATGGATTGGATTGATCTGGACATTTTAAACAACTTTCCAATTTACTATTATTTATCAACTATCAATTTTTGTTTTGTTCTCTTGGCATTTTTGTTAAATTGTAACCTAGGTTAGCTCAGGAGTGTACATGTGAATCCATCTGGAAGAGTTTATAGCAATGTTATACAAAGTAGCAAGCATTGCTGCCATAGACTGCTTAACATATTCCTGAGCTCCTATCAACTTACCTAGGTTTAGTCTTCAACAAAAGATACCAGGAGAACAAGGAAAATTTGATAATAAAAGTAAATTGGAAAATTGTTGTAAATTGCATGCTCTTTCTGAATCATGAAAGTTTGATTTTGAATTTACTCTCCTTTAAATCTTTAAAGATCAATATTTTTCTTCTGTATTTTATTAGCCATTAATCTTTCAGTCTCCCTGGGTAGTTTAAGGTGACTGTGGTAGTGACATTAGGTCCAAGGATAAAAAAGATTAAGGTGTGAAGAGAATCACACAACTTTGAGGGTTTTTTAAGCATTATATTGTACATTATAATGTATATTTCTCTTTATCCAGATCAATTTATAGTGAGATAAAGAGCTCTCAAGCTTAACTTTTCATTATACAAAATGTTAGAAGGATCTTGCAATACTGACAAGACTTTTTAGATGTTTGCCAAACTAGTTAGCTTAAGGGGTAGATTTATTAAATGCCAGGCGGACATGATCCACCCGACATCGTTAATGCCGATACCACACACTGTCGGCATTTAATATTGCACAAGCATTTCTTGTGAAATGCTTGTGCAATGCCGTCCCCTGCACATTCACGGCCAATTGGCCCCTTACAACCGCTGTTTCTTAACTTTAGCAGGAAACTTTGTGTGGAGACAGCAGCATCCGCTGCTTGTTAAATCTATCCCTTAACCTTTTAGGATCTGTACCAATCATTTGCATAATTAAATGTCTCAAATACAAATAGCAACGACAATACACAATGGTCTTTGCACATGCTCAGCTTATATAGTAATACATTAACACAATTATTTCATGGTTTAACCCCTTAATGACCACAGCACTTTTCCATTTTCTGTCCGTTTGGGACCAAGGCTATTTTTACATTTTTGCGGTGTTTGTGTTTAGCTGTAATTTTCATCTTACTCATTTACTGTACCCACACATATTATATACCGTTTTTCTCGCCATTAAATGGACTTTCTAAAGATACCATTATTTTCATCATATCTTATAATTTACTATAAAAAAAATTATAAAATATGAGGAAAAAATTGAAAAAAACACACTTTTTCTAACTTTGACCCCCAAAATCTGTTACACATCTACAACCACCAAAAAACACCCATGCTAAATAGTTTCTAAATTTTGTCCTGAGTTTAGAAATACCCAATGTTTACATCTTCTTTGCTTTTTTTGTAAGTTATAGGGCCATAAATACAAGTAGCACTATTTCCAAACCATTATTTTTCAAAATTAGCGCTAGTTACATTAGAACACTGATATCTTTCAGGAATCTCTGAATATCCATTGACATGTATATATTTTTTTTTAGTAGACATCCCAAAGTATTGATCTAGGCCCATTTTGGTATATTTCATGCCACCATTTCACCGCCAAATGCGATTAAATACAAAAAATCGTTCACTTTTTTACAATTTTTTTCACAAACTTTTGGTTTCTCACTGAAATTATTTACAAACAGCTTGTGCAATTATGGCTTAAATGGTTGTAAATTCTTCTCTGGGATCCCCTTTGTTCAGAAATAGCAGACATATATGGCTTTGGCGTTGCTTTTTAGTAATTAGAAGGCTGCTAAATGCCACTGCGCACTACACGTGTATTATGCCCAGCAGTGAAGGGGTTAATTATGGAGCATGTAGGGAGCTTCTAGGGTTAATTTTAGCTTTAGTGTAGTGTAGTAGACAACCCCAAGTATTGAGCTAGGCCCATTTTGGTATATTTCATGCCACCATTTCACCGCCAAATGCGATCAAATTAAAAAAAACGTTAAATTTTTCACAATTTTAGGTTTCTCACTGAAATCATTTACAAACAGCTTGTGCAATTATGGCACAAATGGTTGTAAATGCTTCTCTGGGATCCCCTTTGTTCAGAAATAGCAGACATATATGGCTTTGGCGTTGCTTTTTGGTAATTAGAAGGCCGCCAAATGCCGCTGCATTTCACACGTGTATTATGGCTAGCAATGAAGGGGTTAATTATGTAGCTTGTAGGGAGCTTGCAGGGTTAATTTTAGCTTTAGTGTAGAGCTCAGCCTCCCACCTGAAACATGAGACCCCCTGATCCCTCCCAAACAGCTCTCTTCCCTCCCCCACCCCCCAATTGTCCCCGCCATCTTAAGTACTGGCAGAAACTCTGCCAGTACTAAAATAAAAGCTATATTTGGGCTTTTTTTGTGTTTTTTTTTTAGCATATTTACATATGCTGCTGTGTAGGATCCCCCCTTAGCCCCCAGCCTTACTGATCCCCCACCAAAGAGCTCTCTAACCCTCCCCCTCTGCCTTAATGGGCGCCATCTTGGGTACTGGCAGTTTAGTGAGAAAATGTGCCTTTTTTAAAAAAAAAAAACCCTTTTCTGTAGTGTAGCTTCCTCCCCCCCAAGATCAACCCCCCACCCCTTCCACATCTCTTAGCTGTTTGTTTACAGCTTTCAAAAACTTATTTTGTTGTACTTTTGAAAGTTTATTTTTCTGTAGTGTAGCGGTTCCCTCCCGCTCCCGCCCCGTGCACGCGCCCGCCTGCCGCCCCCCGTGCACGCGCGCGCTCCCGTGCGCGCTTCCGCCCCTCCCGCCCCCGATCCCGCCCCCCTCCACTCCACTGGGCACATCGATGGCCGCCCACCTGCCTCCCAGACTTGCTCCCACCCACCAACGATACCGGCCCCCGATGTTCGGTGCAGAGAGGGCCACAGAGTGGCTCTCTCTGCATCGGATGGCCAAGGGGGGTTATTGCAGGATGCCTCCATATCGAGGCATCACTGCAATAACCGGAAAGCAGCTGGAAGCGAGCAGGATCGCTTCCAGCTGCTTTCCAGACCAAGGACGTACGCCACACGTCCTCGGTCATTAACTGTATTTTTTTTGAGGACGTGTGGCGTACGTCCTTGGTCCTTAAGGGGTTAAAGAAAAGTTAAAATATTTATCAAAATACTATATTAAATGAAATCTATTCATATCTAAAATGTGATTATCAGAATGTCCATTTCTGATAGCAAATGAGTGTTTTGACATGTAAACTATTTGAATGATAAAATTACACAAAATTATATGATGTTAATAATTGCACACATCAGTAATTTATATTAATAGCTAAGTGAAAAACCTGTATTCAGAGATATTAGATAGTAGATTATTATCATCAATACTGTATCATACAGCTATTATGTTTTGCGTTCGATTTGACTGTATATATTTTTTCTTTCATGAAGATCAGTGAAAGCCTCTGCATATACTGTATATTGTGTAGCCTTAAGTGTATCTAACAACATTTTCCTAAATACCTTATATACCATACACAAAATAAGTTAAAATTAAGCTTTCAGAATTCAGACAGAGCACACAATTTTAAAAGAGTTTTTCAATTTTCTTCTTTTATCCAAATTACTTCAATATCTTAGTTTCCATTGTTTAAAATAATACCTAGATAGACTCAGGAGCAGAGATGCACTACTGGGGCTAAATGGTAATTGGTGGCTATGCCCATTTCTTTAGCTTCTTGTTCAGGAAAGAATGTTGTAATCTGTTTCTCTGCCGCAAGTTAATTTCTCTGTGTAAGTTAAGAGTTTGAACACTAAGACCCCGATGATCAAAAAAGCTACAAGGTGGTGAAATATTCAAAGGGATCCGTCGTTATGTCTAGCAAGCTTGTCGAAATATTTTAAACTCCTGACATAGCGGCATCACTGAGAGGCATTTACTATACATTCCATTAGGCAACACCTAATTGGTGATGTATAGTAAACGGATCCCTAGCATAAAACTGCCGTGCCTAACTGCCAAATCTTAATACCCCTAAACCAAAGTACCCTACGATCGCAATTCTAACACTACACTAATAAACATCTGAACTGCCACATACCCACCGCAAGTACCTAACTTTTACCCTCTTAACTGCCACATACCCACTGCCAGTACTATCCTTTTAACACCTATGCTGCCACATACACACCGCAATCAACTATTGATCCCTATGTTGCTAACGATAAATCCCTATGCCGCCGCATACCCACTGCAATCAACTAGCGATTAACCTCTTTGCCGCCATATACCCCAAATGCTAAGTTCCCTAACACCCCTCTAAACTAAACCTGGATGGGGGTTGGTTAGGAGATTAAGACCTACAAAATACTAACTAACAATAATCACCTAATCAACCCTCATACAAGTATGGGGGTGGTTAGGAGATTAAGGCCTACAAAATACTAATTAACAATAATCAACTAATCAACCCCCCCTAATGGGGGTTGATTGGGTGATTATTGATGGTTACCATTCATTAGGCCTAAATCAACTAACCACCACCATACCTGTATGGGGGTTGGTTGGGTGATTATTGATGGTTACTATTTTTTAGGCCCTAATCAACTAACCACCCCCCATACCTGAATAACAAAGTGTTGAGCTGCACCAGGGTACTTGTTAAAAACTTTTATTGTAGGTCACAAAAACATCCTTCCAGAAGCATCATTTCACAACAATAAAGGACATTGTGATGTGTATAGAAGTCACCCAAAGAGCTTATTGCTGTATACCTGTATGGGGGTTGATTAGGTGATTAGGTGATTAGGTTAGGGTAGCATAGGTGTTAATAATGCATTTGCCTACAATTTGGCCTACAATTTTTAAAACATTATGCATTTGTATACCTGATGCATATTTTTTTAACTATTGTGTATAAATTAATATGTATTTATTGTTTATTGTTGTGTTTTTTATTTTAAAGATAAATATATGTTTTAAAATGTATATTCATGTTACAAAAGGCAGTAGTATTACAATTGTTTTATTGCATAACAGGCATGCAGTTATGTGTTACTATAATTATATGCAACTGTCTTTAATTACATAAATATCTATTTTAAAAATATATGTGTATTTACAATAATAAATGCATCAAGCAAGAATACCTAAATTTAATTTATATTTTGAATCTTAAACTAATATGCATTATACATCATTATACATGACCATGCATTTTATTTCAAAGGTTGCATTGATATATTCAATATTTAGAATGGTATGCATGTATATTGAATATTGTTTTAGGTATTGCATACAAATACAATAAATATAAAATGTATTTATGTAATCTTAAACCAAATAAATAACAGTGCGTATATATATATATATATATATATATATATATATATATATATATATATATATATATATATATATACCACAATTAGATACTATGTTGTTATACATATTTCCTTATACAAATATTGCAAAAATAATTGTTGAACTAGGAATTATCAGAAGTAGATAGAGTCCAAATGGTTAATGGAATCCTCCATCCAACAGTTCTTAGAACTTGGCTGCACTCCTCCTCCCAAAATGGATGTGTAGGTTCTGAAATGGCAAACAAATAAAGGGGCACCTCATGAATGTATCAGTGTATTCAAAGTACAGTACAAAAAGAACATTGGAAGAGTAATCACATTTGCCAAAAGCACACTTGTGTGCTGGTAGAAGCAGACTGACAGATTGGGGTATATCAGCTTACCCTCTCCCGATATCAGGGACAGACTGTAATGTATCCAAACTTCCACCAGTGCTGTGGAAAACAGGCATAAGTCAATTCACAGCAGAAACTTTTGTCAACAGATTTACTGTAAGCTGTATATAAGAATGGCTTGCCAAACCGCTTTTAGTTAAAAAGGCATTTAATTAAAAACAGATCATATGCCTCTATTTAATGTGTTTTTAATTAAATACATTTTTTTTTTCATTTTCAAAGGCTTTATTGAAATTTCAAATAACATTACAATAAAGACATTGTACAATGAAAAGATCATAAACATTTTGTCATTGAACAATCCGGATAGACATGTTATAAGAGTTCTTCCACTTTTACTCCCGGCCTTAAGAATGTCCTTGGCTAGGGTAGATTACCGGACCAGATCTTATGTCCTATCAGTACATTTAACAAGATAATCAACTTAAATTTGGGAATAAACCCCATATAGCATTATACAGTTGTTTAACTATATAGCCTATTGCGGTATCCATTACATTTCTTTTAACAATAAGTAATTTCAATTTGGGTATCAACCCTGTTTATTACTACACAGCTGTTTAAAAGTAGAGTTATTCGCTGTATCACCTGTATTTCGTCTATTCGTTATTTGTTTTATCATAGAATTGTTTAAGAACCATTGTCTTAAATACTTCCACACAGAGGGTGGAGGAAAAAAAGGAAAGGTGTATAGAAAAGAAAAAGAGAGAAAGAGATTTTGTGTCTTGGTAGGTATACGAGAGGAGAGAGGGAGGAGAAAAAAAAGGGGGGAGGGGGTTCACTGATTGGGCCACGATGCGGTGAACCCATTGTCTATTATCAGTGGTAGTATGGTCAATATGTCTGCTGCTTTTCCTGATGTTCCCAGACTAATTCAATGTGTTTGCTTTCCAAAGGTGAAACATGTACTCATATATTTATATTCTATCATCTCACATATAGCAGAATCTTTCCATTGACAGATGTTTGTCAGATTGCTGCATCCACTCATCCTGTGTGGGGGTTTTAATTGATTTCCAGTGTTTAGGGATCAAAGATTTATCACTGTTAAGCATTATAAGTAGGAGGTATTTTTTGGGCTTGTCTACTATCTTAGGCAAATTATGAAAGAGTAGGAGGTCAGGCGATCTGTTTAAGCTAATGTTTAACTTGGTCTCTTTTGTATCCATTACTGTTTCCCAGTACTGCTCTATTGCCTTGCACTCCCACCAGATGTGGAGGAATGAGCCCTGTTCCCCAAATCCTCTCCAGCACTTCCTATCTGTATGTTTGTAAATCTTTTTTATTTTATCTGGGGTCAAGTACCACCTTGAAAGAAACTTATAATTAGATTCTACTACTCTGGTTATGAAAATTCTTACCCCAATCTTTGTCACTGAATATGTTAGGGAGCTCTCGACTCCAGAATCTGGCGTAACTGGGAAGAGGTGTATCTTTATGAGACACTAACATACGGTATGTAATAGAAACCAGATATCTAGGTATTTGTTCTAAAGTGCATAGGGATTCAAAAACGTTAAAGGCCTAGTTAGCAATTTAATTTTTTTGTTTGTCTGGAGGTAATGTTGCAATTGCATGTGGTAAAACCATGTAACATCAACCCCCATCACCTCTAAATCCGACCTTTGTTTAATTTCTTTATCTATTATTATTTCATGGAAAGCGATATTTGTAACCTTTGGTTTGTCAATATCTATTTGTTGTGACTTTGTGAATGGGATATCTGGGTTTTCTATGTATGGAGTGAGAGGTGATGGGTTTGTAGATATCTGAGGGTTCTCCATAAGTGTTCTGTCCAACCTTGCAACAAATTCTTTGTAAAAGTGGGTATTTAAGTATAACTCCAGTTCTGTGCTTGGAAGATGTCCAGATTTTGTGTGTGAAGAATAGTTTTACCTAACAGGAGCCATGTTTTATTTTTAGAGTTACTACACCATTTGCCTTGGTGTTAAATATTTATTGCCATTTGGTATGTCATTAGATTGGGAATTCCCAACCCTCCCCTCTCCTTTAGGTAAATAAAGTATGTTTTTCGCGATACGCAGTCTAATTTCCTTCCATATGAATTCCTCAATGTTTTTCTGTAAAAGCTGTAGATAAAACTTAGGTAGCGAGATCAGGAGAGTTTGCAAATAGTACAGCACTCGGGGAAGGATGTTCATTTTAACCACTCCTATCCTCCCTAGCCATGAGATGAGTTTATTTCTCCATGAGGATAGGTCGCAAATAAGTGTATCAAGTAGCTTTTTATAATTAGCCTCAAAGAGAGAATCCATGGAAGGGGTGAGACATACTCCTAAGTATTTAAGTAAATGTGTCTTGATCCGCATAGGGCATTTAAGAGATATTTTGCATAATTCCATCTGGGGGCGGTTTATATTCAGGATCTCAGATTTATTCTGGTTAAGATGGAAATTTGATTACCTGCCATATTCCTCAAATTCTCGTAGCGCTTCAGGTAACGATGTGAGTGGGTGGGACATAGTCAGTAAGACATTGCCGGCATATAGTGATAACTTGTGTTCCTTATCCTCTAACCTTGATCTCTGATATCAATGGATTTTCCCTGATCTTTTGAGCAAGAACCTCTATGGTAAGTGTGAAAAGCAGGGGGGAAAACGGACACCCCTGTCGGGTCCCATTAGATATCTTAAAAGGGTCTGATAAGATATTATTTGTTTTCACCTGTGCCGTCGGGTTTGTGTATAAAGAAAAGACCTTATGTATAAAATTTTGCCTAAAATTCATCTTTGACAGGACAGCCTTCAAAAAGTTCCAGCTGACCCTGTCAAAGGCCTTCTCTGCATCTGTGGATAGCAAAATCATTGGCATTTTGTTATTCTGCACATAATTCACTAGTAGGGAAGTTTTTATAGTGTTGTCCCTGGCCTCTTGGTCAGGCACAAAACCAACCTGGTCCGGTGTTATTAACTATCGGCTAGATTTAGAGTTTTGTCGGTAAAGACCCGCGTAGCTAACGCAGCTTTTTTTCCTACCACTGCTTCCAAACAACGCTGGTATTTAGAGTTGTCTGAAGGGCTGCGTTAGGCTCCAAAAAGGGAGCGTTGAGACGAATTTACAGCCACTTCAACCCTCAATTCCAGCGTTGCTTATGGTAGAGGTAAGCTGGCAAAACGTGCTCATGCACGATTCCCCCATAGGAAACATTGGGGCAGTTTGAGCTGAAAAAAAAATAAACACCTGCAAAAAAGCAGCGTTAAGCTCCCAACACAGCCCCATTGTTTCCTATGGGGAAACACTCTCTAAGTCTACCCTAACATGAACCCCCGAGTCTAAACACCCCTAACCTTACACTTATTAACCCCTAATCTGATGCCCCCGCTATTGCTGACACCTGCATTACACAATTAACCCCTAATCTGACGCTTTGGACACCACCACCACCTACATTATCCCTATAAACCCCTAATCTGCTGCCCCCAAAATCTCTGACACCTACATAATATTTATTAACCCCTAATCTGCCCCCCCAACATCACCGCCACTAAACTTCAAGTTTTAACCCCTAATCTGCAGACCAGTAGTGATGTTGCAAAATGTTCGCCGGAGAACAGTTCCCGGCGATCTTAGCTTGTTCGCGTTCACCGCGGCGGGCGAACATATGCGATGTTCGATCCGCCCCCTATTCATCATCATTGAGGAAACTTTGACCCTGTATCTCACAGCCTGCAGACACATTTGAGCCAATCAGCAGCTGACACTCCCTCACAGACCCTCTCAGCTCCTGGGCAGAAGCCATTTTAGATTCATTCTGATCCTGCATTCTTAGTGAGAGGAGGGTTAGTGATACTGCTGGTGATTTTATAGGGAAATAGATAGCTAGGCTAGTGTATTTAGTGTCCACTACAGTCCTGAAGGACTCATCTAATCTCTGCTGCAAGGACAGCACCCCAAAAAGCTCTTTTTAGGGCTAGAAATTCAGCCCAAAAAGCCCTTTTTAGGGCTAGAACTTCAGTCGTTTTTTTTTTTTTTTTTTTGTAATCTTATTTGCATTTGCCTGGCTGTCAGCCTGTGTGTGAGGCTCACAACATATACTGTGATTAGTGCCACCACTGATATCTGCTTAACATTAGTGTAAATTTTAAAAAAAAACTTTTACATCATTTTACTAGTGTAATCTAATTTAATTTTCTATCAGGCCTGTGTGTCAGGCCCACATAATATACTGTGATTAATTGCTCTGTGCCACCACTGATATCTGGTGAAACATTAGTGTAAAATTAAAAAAAAAAACTTTTACATAATTTTGCTAGTGTAATCTAATTTCATTTTCTATCAGGCCTGTGTGTCAGGCTCACAGCATATACTGTGATTAATTGCTCTGTGCCACTATTGATATCTGCTTAACATTAGTGTAAATTTAAAAAAAAAAACTTTTAAATTATTTTGCTAGTGTAATCTAATTTCATTTTCCATCAGGCCTGCGTGTCAGGCCCACATCATATACTGTGATTAATAGCTCTGTTTTCCACCACTTATATCTGGTGTAACATTAGTGTATATTTTTAAAAAAAAAAATTTTACATCAGTCCTCTTCTAGTGTTATTTAATTTTAGTTGCCAGGCCAGCCTGGCTGCCACTAGTGCCAGCCTGTGTGTCAGGCTGCCAGCATATACTGTACCTACTTCCATCCTCAGTGCCACCACTCCTATCTGGTGTAACATTAGTTTAAATTTTGTAAAAAAAAACTTTTACATCAGTCTTCTAGTGTTATTTAATTTTAGTTGCCAGGCCAGCCTGTCACTAGTGCCAGCCTGTGTGTCAGGCTGCCAGCATATACTGTGCCTACTTCCATCCTCAGTGCCACCACTCCTATCTGTTGTAACATTAGTGTAACTTTTTTTAAAAAAAACTTTTACATCAGTCTGCTATTGTTATTTAATTGCAGTTGCCTGTCTGCCAGCGTGTGTGCCAGGCCCACTTTCCAACTAGTGCCACAAATCATATTTGTTATAACAGTAGTGTAATATTTAAAATAAAAACTTTTTTGACAGTGAATCATCAGTCTGCTAGTGCAAATGAATTGCAGTTTCCTGTCTGCCAGCGTGTGTGCCAGGCCCACTTGCCAACTAGTGCCACCAATCATATTTGTTATAACAGTATTATAAATATTTAAAATAAAAACTTTTTGACTGTGAATCATCAGTCTGCTAGTGCAATTGAATTGCAGTTGCCTGTCTGCCAGCGTGTGTGCCAGGCTCACTTGCCAACTAGTGCCACCAATCATATTTGTTATAACAGTATTGTAAATATTTTTAAAAAAAAAACTTTTTTGACTGTGAAACATCAGTCAGCTAGAGTAATCTAATTGCAGTTGCCTTCCTCCCAGCGTGTGTGCCAGGCCCACTTGCAAACTAGTGCCACCAATCATATTTGTTATAACAGCAGTGTAAATATTTAAAAAAAAAACCTTTTTGACTGTGAAACATCAGTCTGCTAGTGTAATCTAATTGAAGTTGCCTGCCTGCCAGCGTGTGTGCCAGGCCCAATTGCCAACTAGTGCCACCAATCATATTTGTTATAACAGTATTGTAAATATTTAAAATAAAAACTTTTTTGACTGTGAATCATCAGTCTGCTAGTGCAATTGAATTGCAGTTGCCTGCCTGCCAGCGTGTGTGCCAGGCCCACTTGTCAACTAGTGCCACCAATCATATTTGCTATAACAGTATTGTAAATATTTAAAATAAAAACTTTTTTGACTGTGAATCATCAGTCTGCTAGTGCAATTGAATTGCAGTTGCCTGCCTGCCTGCCAGCGCGTGTGCCAGGCCCACTTGCCAACTAGTGCCACCAATCATATTTGTTATAACAGTATTGTAAATATTTAAAAAAAAAAAAACTTTTTTGACTGTGAAACATCAGTCAGCTAGTGTAATCTAATTGCAGTTGCCTTCCTCCCAGCGTGTGTGCCAGGCCCACTTGCCAACTAGTGCCACCAATCATATTTGTTATAACAGTTTTGTAAATATTTAAAATAAAAACTTTTTTGACTGTGAATCATCAGTCTGCTAGTGCAATTGAATTGCAGTTGCCTGCCTGCCAGCATGTGTGCAAGGCCCACTTGCCAACTAGTGCCACCAATCATATTTGTTGTAACAGTAGTGTAAATATTTAAAAAAAAAATTGACTGTGAAACATCAGTCAGCTAGTGTAATCTAATTGCAATTGCCTTCCTCCCAGCGTGTGTGCCAGGCCCGCTTGCCAACTAGTGCCACCAATCATATTTGTTATAACAGTAGTGTAAATATTTAAAAGAAAAAACTTTTTTGACTGTGAAACATCAGTCAGCTAGTGTAATCTAATTGCAATTGCCTTCCTCCCAGCGTGTGTGCCAGGCCCGCTTGCCAACTAGTGTCACCAATCATATTTGTTATAACAGTATTGTAAATATTTAAAATAAAACCTCTTTTGACTGTGAAACATCAGTCATCTAGTGTAATCTAATTGCAGTTGCCTGCCTCCCAGCGTGTGTGCCAGGCTCACTTGCCAAATAGTGCCACCAATCATATTTGTTGTAATAGTAGTGTAAATATTTAAAAAAAAAACTTTTTTGACTGTGAAGCATCAGTCAGCTAGTGTAATCTAATTGCAGTTGCCTTCCTCCTAGCGTGTGTGCCAGGCCCACTTGCCAACTAGTGCCACCAATCATATTTGTTATAACAGTAGTGTAAATATTTAAAATTAAAACTTTTTTGACTGTGAAACATCAGTCTGCTAGTGTAATCTAATTGAAGTTGCCTGCCTGCCAGCATGTGTGCCAGGCCCACTTGCCAACTAGTGCCACCAATCATATTTTTATAACA
This sequence comes from Bombina bombina, assembly GCF_027579735.1. NCBI lineage: Eukaryota > Metazoa > Chordata > Amphibia > Anura > Bombinatoridae > Bombina > Bombina bombina. The sequence continues at coordinate 448,227,603 of NC_069503.1, forward strand.
GTATTGTAAATATTTAAAATAAAAACTTTTTTGACTGTGAATCATCAGTCTGCTAGTGCAATTGAATTGCAGTTGCCTGCCTGCCAGCGTGTGTGCCGGGCCCACTTGCCTACTAGTGCCACCAATCATATTTGTTATAACAGTATAGTAAATATTTAAAAAAAAACTTTTTTGACTGTGAAACATCAGTCAGCTAGTGTAATCTAATTGAAGTTGCCTGCCTGCCAGCGTGTGTGCCAGGCCCACTTGCCAACTAGTGCTACCAATCATATTTGTTATAACAGTAGTGAAAATATTTTAAAAAAAATTTTTTTGACTGTGAATCATCAGTCAGCTAGTGTAATCTAATTGCAGTTGCCTACCTCCCAGTGTGTGTGCCAGGCACACTTGCCAACTAGTGCTACCACTCATATTTGTTATAACAGTAGTGTCAATATTTAATAAAAAAACTTTTTTGACTGTTAAACATCAGTCTACTATAGTAATCTAATTGAAGTTGCCTGCCTGCCAGCATGTGTGCCAGGCCCATTTGCCAAGAAAGTGGCACCACTCATATTTGTTGTAACAGTACTTTTAATATTTAAAAAATAAACATTTTTGACTTTGAAACATCAGTCTGCTTTTTTGTGTCAGGCTCACAGCGTATACTGTGCCCACTTGCCCAGTGCCACCACTCATAATTTGTTTAATAGTAGTGTAAGTGTACATTTTAAAAAAAATGACAGGCAGAGGCAGGCCACCCCGCAGGTGCCGTCATGGTCATTGTGCTTTGATTTCCTTAGACCCTACAACTATGCACAGTGTTCAGAGGCCATGGACGCGAAAAGTTCTGAGGAGGACCTAGTTGAATGGCTAACACAGGACACCCAGTCTTCTACAGCTTACGATCCTAGTCCTAACCTTGACGCACCATCCACCTCCAGCTTAGCTTCGGGCACCACTCAGGTGACCAGTGCCACTCGCCCGCCGGCCGCCACCACCAACACTAGCACCACAGCCGCTTCACTTGATCTGTCAAAGGAGTGATTGACACATCAGTTGGAAGAAATGAGTGATGCGCAACCATCATTGACAGAGGATGTAGATAACAGTGATATGTCTCAGTCAGGCAGCATTACAGACATGGACGTACGGTGTGATGATGATGATGATGTTGTACCCGCTGCTGCTTCCTTTGTTGATTTGTCAGATACAAGTGAAGCGGTTGATGATGATGTGTCCGTGGATGTCACGTGGGTGTCTGCTAGAAGAGAAGAAGAAGAGGGGGAAAGTTCAGATGGGGAGACAGAGAGGAGGAGACGAGTTGGAAGCAGGGGGAGGTCATCGCAAGGAGCTTGTGGCACAGTCAGACAGCATGCATCGGCACCCGGGGTCAGCCAGACAGCACGCCAATCAACGCATGCTGTTGCCACCACCAGCATGCCGTCATCGCAAAGCTCAGCAGTGTGGCATTTTTTTGTGTGTCTGCCTCTGACAACAGCGATTCCATTTGCAACCTATGCCAAAAGAAACTGAGTCGTGGGAAGTCCAACACCCACCTAGGTACAACTGCTTTGCGAAGGCACATGGTCTCACATCACAAACGCAGATGGGAAGAACACATTAGTAGAAGCAGAACACAAACTCAAAGCCGCCATCCTCCTCCTGGTCCAGCATCTTCAGCCACGTCAACCACTGCTGTCCTCCTTGCCCCCTCTCAACCATCCTCCACTCAGTCTCTCTTACGTAGCAGTTCCTGGTCATCTGCCCACAGTCAGGTGTCTGTCAAGGACATGTTTGAGCGTAAGAAGCCAATTTCCCAAAGTCACCCCCTTGCCCGGCGTCTGACAGCTGGCTTGTCTGAACTCTTAGCCCACCAGCTTTTACCATACAAGCTGGTGGAGTCTGAGGCTTTCAAAAAATTTGTATCTATTGGGACACCACAGTGGAAGGTACCTGGCCAAAATTCACATCTTGAAACAGCCCCAAGTGAGGGTAGAAACCGGTTGATGACTGTGTCTCATTTCCTACAAGAAGAACTACTGCTAAGCTGAACTCCTTTAAGGCTTGTGAACTTGATACAGCTGCCGAAAGGATCGCTATTGTGTTGAAAAAGCACACAGGACAACTACCAACGCCTGGCTCACTACCCCCAAGGCCTGTGAATTTGAATACAGCCCTCTACCAGTGCACCAGTCTACAAATTGAATATACTGCCAGATGATCTAGTACCTGCACTAAGCACCACGGAATAAGAGTGCCTTGAAGTTACTATCTACCATCATCTAAAGGATTGCTATTACCGAGAGATCGTTTACATTCTGTTCCTCCCGAAATCAGCTGGACATTTTCAGAAAGGGTGATGTAAGTGGACTACGCTAGGAGTACACACCCACCTCCAGAGGATCACCCATCTACAGGACGAACAATATTCAATCTGTGCTCCACAGATTAGCGCAAGGTACCTCACTCGCCCATTAGCTTGATCCAATGCTATTAGTATGATCATCTAGTCACGAGTGTTTTCGTTCACTATAGTGCACTTTCAGGTTAATACTGTTTTAACCCCAGATTATTACTGTTTTAACCCCTGGTTTTTATGCTGGACGTCCAGTTATTAAGTCTGTTTGTATTGCTATTTGTTTTTATTTATACTGTTTGAATATCTCTGCCCTCTTTATACTTATATTTATTTAAGTATGGTTTTCATCTATCCTCAATCACAGTATATATATATATATATATATATATATATATATATATATATATATATATATATATATAGATTTGTGGTTAATCTTTCCCCTTTCTGTATGTTTTTTCAAACTAATTTAAAGGGCCCCATTAATTACTCTTTAGTATATATGTACTGATTTTATTAACACTGATTTTATCATCTTGATTGTATTGTAATTTTACACTATTAAATATATTTTCTAAGATATATATTAGGCTATTACCATTTATTAACTTTTATAACGATTATATTTCTGCTAAGGTAGACCTTTTTAGGTTACCTGTATATTGTATTTGTGTACTACCCTGCTTTCAGCGCCAGTATTTCCGCTTAAATTGTTGATATACTTTGTCAGGGTAAACATGCAGGCCATATAGACCTCCCTGATAGGGAGAGTTACAGGGATTAAAGTGCTAAGAACAGTACTACTTAACACAACCTAGTTACCATGTGTCCCAGACCGCATGTTTTGTTGTTATACTTTGTCAGGGTAATCAGGCAGGATATATAGACCTCCCCCGATAGGGGGAGTTACAGGGATTAAAGTGCTAAGAATAGTACTACTTAACACAACCTAGTTACCATGGGTCCCAGACCGCATGTCTTGTTGTTATACTTTGTACGGGTAATCATGCAGGCCATATAGACCGCCCCCGATATGGGGAGTAACAGGGATTAAACTGCTAAGAACAGTACTACTTAAAACAACCTAGTTACCATGGGTCCCAGACCGCATGTCTTGTTGTTATACTTTGTCAGGGTAATCATGCAGGCCATCTAGACCTCCCCAGATAGGGGGAGTAACAGGTATTAAAGTGTTAAGAACAGTACTTCTTAACGCAACCTAGTTACCATGGGTCCCAGACTGCATGTCTTGTTGTTATACTTTGTTAGGGTAATCATGCAGGCCACATAGACCTCCCCCGATAGGGTGAGTTACAGGGATTAAAGTGCTAAGAACAGTACTACTTAACACAACCTAGTTACCATGGGTCCCAGGCCACATGTTTTGTTGTTATATTTTGTCAGGGTAATCATGCAGGCCATATAGACCTCCCCCTATAGGGGGAGTTACAGGGATTAAAGTGCTAAGAATAGTACTACTTAACACAACCTAGTTACCATGGGTCCCAGACCGCATGTCTTGTTGTTATACTTTGTCAGGGTAATCATGCAGGCCATATAGACCTCCCCCGATAGGGGGAGTAACAGGTATTAAACTGCTAAGAACAGTACTGCTTAACACAACCTAGTTACCATGGGTCCCAGACCGCATGTCTTGTTGTTATACTTTGTCAGAGTAATCAGGCAGGCCATATAGACCTCCCCCGATAGGGAGAGTTAGAGGGATTAAAGTGCTAAGAACAGTACTACTTAACACAACCTAGTTACCATGTGTCCCAGACCGCATGTTTTGTTGTTATACTTTGTCAGGGTAATCATGCAGGATATATAGACCTCCCCCGATAGGGGGAGTAACAGGTATTAAAGTGCTAAGAATAGTACTACTTAACAGAACCTAGTTAACATGGGTCCCAGACCACATGTTTTGTTGTTATACTTTGTCAGGATAATCATGCAGGCCATATAGACCTCCCCTGATAGGGAGAGTTACAGGGATTAAAGTGCTAAGAACAGTACTACTAAACACAACCTAGTTACCATGGGTCCCAGACCGCATGTCTTGCTGTTATACTTTGTCAGGGTAATCATGCAGGCCATATAGACCTCCCCCGATAGGGAGAGTTACATGGATTAAAGTGCTAAGAACAGTACTACTTAACACAACCTAGTTACCATGGGTCCCAGACCGCATGTTTTGTTGTTATACTTTGTCAGGGTAATCATGCAGGCCATATAGACCTCCCCCGATAGGGGGAGTAACAGGTATTATAGTGCTAAGAATAGTACTACTTAACACAACCTAGTTACCATTGGTCCCAGATCACATGTTTTGTTGTTATACTTTGTCAGGGTAATCATGCAGGCCATATAGACCTCCCCCGATAGGGGGAGTTACAGGGATTAAAGTGCTAAGAATAGTACTACTTAACACAACCTAGTTACCATGGGTCCCAGACCGCATGTCTTGTTGTTATACTTTGTCAGGGTAATCATGCAGGCCATATAGACCTCCCCCGATATGGGGAGTAACAGGTATTAAACTGCTAAGAACAGTACTACTTAAAACAACCTAGTTACCATGGGTCCCAGACCGCATGTCTTGTTGTTATACTTTGTCAGGGTAATCATGCAGGCCATATAGACCTCCCCCGATAGGGGGAGTTACAGGGATTAAAGTGCTAAGAATAGTACTACTTAACACAACCTAGTTACCATGGGTCCCAGACCGCATGTCTTGTTGTTATACTTTGTACGGGTAATCATGCAGGCCATATAGACCTCCCCCGATATGGGGAGTAACAGGGATTAAACTGCTAAGAACAGTACTACTTAAAACAACCTAGTTACCATGGGTCCCAGACCGCATGTCTTGTTGTTATACTTTGTCAGGGTAATCATGCAGGCCATCTAGACCTCCCCAGATAGGGGGAGTAACAGGTATTAAAGTGTTAAGAACAGTACTTCTTAACGCAACCTAGTTACCATGGGTCCCAGACTGCATGTCTTGTTGTTATACTTTGTTAGGGTAATCATGCAGGCCACATAGACCTCCCCCGATAGGGTGAGTTACAGGGATTAAAGTGCTAAGAACAGTACTACTTAACACAACCTAGTTACCATGGGTCCCAGGCCACATGTTTTGTTGTTATATTTTGTCAGGGTAATCATGCAGGCCATATAGACCTCCCCCTATAGGGGGAGTTACAGGGATTAAAGTGCTAAGAATAGTACTACTTAACACAACCTAGTTACCATGGGTCCCAGACCGCATGTCTTGTTGTTATACTTTGTCAGGGTAATCATGCAGGCCATATAGACCTCCCCCGATAGGGGGAGTAACAGGTATTAAACTGCTAAGAACAGTACTGCTTAACACAACCTAGTTACCATGGGTCCCAGACCGCATGTCTTGTTGTTATACTTTGTCAGAGTAATCATGCAGGCCATATAGACCTCCCCCGATAGGGAGAGTTAGAGGGATTAAAGTGCTAAGAACAGTACTACTTAACACAACCTAGTTACCATGTGTCCCAGACCGCATGTATTGTTGTTATACTTTGTCAGGGTAATCATGCAGGATATATAGACCTCCCCCGATAGGGGGAGTAACAGGTATTAAAGTGCTAAGAATAGTACTACTTAACAGAACCTAGTTAACATGGGTCCCAGACCACATGTTTTGTTGTTATACTTTGTCAGGATAATCATGCAGGCCATATAGACCTCCCCTGATAGGGAGAGTTACAGGGATTAAAGTGCTAAGAACAGTACTACTAAACACAACCTAGTTACCATGGGTCCCAGACCGCATGTCTTGCTGTTATACTTTGTCAGGGTAATCATGCAGGCCATATAGACCTCCCCCGATAGGGAGAGTTACATGGATTAAAGTGCTAAGAACAGTACTACTTAACACAACCTAGTTACCATGGGTCCCAGCCCGCATGTTTTGTTGTTATACTTTGTCAGGGTAATCATGCAGGCCATATAGACCTCCCCCGATAGGGGGAGTAACAGGTATTATAGTGCTAAGAATAGTACTACTTAACACAACCTAGTTACCATGTGTCCCAGACCGCATGTTTTGTTGTTATACTTTGTCAGGGTAATCATGCAGGATATATAGACCTCCCCCGATAGGGGGAGTAACAGGTATTAAAGTGCTAAGAATAGTACTACTTAACAGAACCTAGTTAACATGGGTCCCAGACCACATGTTTTGTTGTTATACTTTGTCAGGATAATCATGCAGGCCATATAGACCTCCCCTGATAGGGAGAGTTACAGGGATTAAAGTGCTAAGAACAGTACTACTAAACACAACCTAGTTACCATGGGTCCCAGACCGCATGTCTTGCTGTTATACTTTGTCAGGGTAATCATGCAGGCCATATAGACCTCCCCCGATAGGGAGAGTTACATGGATTAAAGTGCTAAGAACAGTACTACTTAACACAACCTAGTTACCATGGGTCCCAGACCGCATGTTTTGTTGTTATACTTTGTCAGGGTAATCATGCAGGCCATATAGACCTCCCCCGATAGGGGGAGTAACAGGTATTATAGTGCTAAGAATAGTACTACTTAACACAACCTAGTTACCATTGGTCCCAGATCACATGTTTTGTTGTTATACTTTGTCAGGGTAATCATGCAGGCCATATAGACCTCCCCCGATAGGGGGAGTTACAGGGATTAAAGTGCTAAGAATAGTACTACTTAACACAACCTAGTTACCATGGGTCCCAGACCGCATGTCTTGTTGTTATACTTTGTCAGGGTAATCATGCAGGCCATATAGACCTCCCCCGATATGGGGAGTAACAGGTATTAAACTGCTAAGAACAGTACTACTTAAAACAACCTAGTTACCATGGGTCCCAGACCGCATGTCTTGTTGTTATACTTTGTCAGGGTAATCATGCAGGCCATATAGACCTCCCCCGATAGGGGGAGTTACAGGGATTAAAGTGCTAAGAATAGTACTACTTAACACAACCTAGTTACCATGGGTCCCAGACCGCATGTCTTGTTGTTATACTTTGTACGGGTAATCATGCAGGCCATATAGACCGCCCCCGATATGGGGAGTAACAGGGATTAAACTGCTAAGAACAGTACTACTTAAAACAACCTAGTTACCATGGGTCCCAGACCGCATGTCTTGTTGTTATACTTTGTCAGGGTAATCATGCAGGCCATCTAGACCTCCCCAGATAGGGGGAGTAACAGGTATTAAAGTGTTAAGAACAGTACTTCTTAACGCAACCTAGTTACCATGGGTCCCAGACTGCATGTCTTGTTGTTATACTTTGTTAGGGTAATCATGCAGGCCACATAGACCTCCCCCGATAGGGTGAGTTACAGGGATTAAAGTGCTAAGAACAGTACTACTTAACACAACCTAGTTACCATGGGTCCCAGGCCACATGTTTTGTTGTTATATTTTGTCAGGGTAATCATGCAGGCCATATAGACCTCCCCCTATAGGGGGAGTTACAGGGATTAAAGTGCTAAGAATAGTACTACTTAACACAACCTAGTTACCATGGGTCCCAGACCGCATGTCTTGTTGTTATACTTTGTCAGGGTAATCATGCAGGCCATATAGACCTCCCCCGATAGGGGGAGTAACAGGTATTAAACTGCTAAGAACAGTACTGCTTAACACAACCTAGTTACCATGGGTCCCAGACCGCATGTCTTGTTGTTATACTTTGTCAGAGTAATCAGGCAGGCCATATAGACCTCCCCCGATAGGGAGAGTTAGAGGGATTAAAGTGCTAAGAACAGTAATACTTAACACAACCTAGTTACCATGTGTCCCAGACCGCATGTTTTGTTGTTATACTTTGTCAGGGTAATCATGCAGGATATATAGACCTCCCCCGATAGGGGGAGTAACAGGTATTAAAGTGCTAAGAATAGTACTACTTAACAGAACCTAGTTAACATGGGTCCCAGACCACATGTTTTGTTGTTATACTTTGTCAGGATAATCATGCAGGCCATATAGACCTCCCCTGATAGGGAGAGTTACAGGGATTAAAGTGCTAAGAACAGTACTACTAAACACAACCTAGTTACCATGGGTCCCAGACCGCATGTCTTGCTGTTATACTTTGTCAGGGTAATCATGCAGGCCATATAGACCTCCCCCGATAGGGAGAGTTACATGGATTAAAGTGCTAAGAACAGTACTACTTAACACAACCTAGTTACCATGGGTCCCAGCCCGCATGTTTTGTTGTTATACTTTGTCAGGGTAATCATGCAGGCCATATAGACCTCCCCCGATAGGGGGAGTAACAGGTATTATAGTGCTAAGAATAGTACTACTTAACACAACCTAGTTACCATTGGTCCCAGATCACATGTTTTGTTGTTATACTTTGTCAGGGTAATCATGCAGGCCATATAGACCTCCCCCGATAGGGGGAGTTACAGGGATTAAAGTGCTAAGAATAGTACTACTTAACACAACCTAGTTACCATGGGTCCCAGACCGCATGTCTTGTTGTTATACTTTGTCAGGGTAATCATGCAGGCCATATAGACCTCCCCCGATAGGGAGAGTTAGAGGGATTAAAGTGCTAAGAACAGTAATACTTAACACAACCTAGTTACCATGTGTCCCAGACCGCATGTTTTGTTGTTATACTTTGTCAGGGTAATCATGCAGGATATATAGACCTCCCCCGATAGGGGGAGTAACAGGTATTAAAGTGCTAAGAATAGTACTACTTAACAGAACCTAGTTAACATGGGTCCCAGACCACATGTTTTGTTGTTATACTTTGTCAGGATAATCATGCAGGCCATATAGACCTCCCCTGATAGGGAGAGTTACAGGGATTAAAGTGCTAAGAACAGTACTACTAAACACAACCTAGTTACCATGGGTCCCAGACCGCATGTCTTGCTGTTATACTTTGTCAGGGTAATCATGCAGGCCATATAGACCTCCCCCGATAGGGAGAGTTACATGGATTAAAGTGCTAAGAACAGTACTACTTAACACAACCTAGTTACCATGGGTCCCAGACCGCATGTTTTGTTGTTATACTTTGTCAGGGTAATCATGCAGGCCATATAGACCTCCCCCGATAGGGGGAGTAACAGGTATTATAGTGCTAAGAATAGTACTACTTAACACAACCTAGTTACCATTGGTCCCAGATCACATGTTTTGTTGTTATACTTTGTCAGGGTAATCATGCAGGCCATATAGACCTCCCCCGATAGGGGGAGTTACAGGGATTAAAGTGCTAAGAATAGTACTACTTAACACAACCTAGTTACCATGGGTCCCAGACCGCATGTCTTGTTGTTATACTTTGTCAGGGTAATCATGCAGGCCATATAGACCTCCCCCGATATGGGGAGTAACAGGTATTAAACTGCTAAGAACAGTACTACTTAAAACAACCTAGTTACCATGGGTCCCAGACCGCATGTCTTGTTGTTATACTTTGTCAGGGTAATCATGCAGGCCATATAGACCTCCCCCGATAGGGGGAGTTACAGGGATTAAAGTGCTAAGAATAGTACTACTTAACACAACCTAGTTACCATGGGTCCCAGACCGCATGTCTTGTTGTTATACTTTGTACGGGTAATCATGCAGGCCATATAGACCGCCCCCGATATGGGGAGTAACAGGGATTAAACTGCTAAGAACAGTACTACTTAAAACAACCTAGTTACCATGGGTCCCAGACCGCATGTCTTGTTGTTATACTTTGTCAGGGTAATCATGCAGGCCATCTAGACCTCCCCAGATAGGGGGAGTAACAGGTATTAAAGTGTTAAGAACAGTACTTCTTAACGCAATCTAGTTACCATGGGTCCCAGACTGCATGTCTTGTTGTTATACTTTGTTAGGGTAATCATGCAGGCCACATAGACCTCCCCCGATAGGGTGAGTTACAGGGATTAAAGTGCTAAGAACAGTACTACTTAACACAACCTAGTTACCATGGGTCCCAGGCCACATGTTTTGTTGTTATATTTTGTCAGGGTAATCATGCAGGCCATATAGACCTCCCCCTATAGGGGGAGTTACAGGGATTAAAGTGCTAAGAATAGTACTACTTAACACAACCTAGTTACCATGGGTCCCAGACCGCATGTCTTGTTGTTATACTTTGTCAGGGTAATCATGCAGGCCATATAGACCTCCCCCGATAGGGGGAGTAACAGGTATTAAACTGCTAAGAACAGTACTGCTTAACACAACCTAGTTACCATGGGTCCCAGACCGCATGTCTTGTTGTTATACTTTGTCAGAGTAATCAGGCAGGCCATATAGACCTCCCCCGATAGGGAGAGTTAGAGGGATTAAAGTGCTAAGAACAGTACTACTTAACACAACCTAGTTACCATGTGTCCCAGACCGCATGTTTTGTTGTTATACTTTGTCAGGGTAATCATGCAGGATATATAGACCTCCCCCGATAGGGGGAGTAACAGGTATTAAAGTGCTAAGAATAGTACTACTTAACAGAACCTAGTTAACATGGGTCCCAGACCACATGTTTTGTTGTTATACTTTGTCAGGATAATCATGCAGGCCATATAGACCTCCCCTGATAGGGAGAGTTACAGGGATTAAAGTGCTAAGAACAGTACTACTAAACACAACCTAGTTACCATGGGTCCCAGACCGCATGTCTTGCTGTTATACTTTGTCAGGGTAATCATGCAGGCCATATAGACCTCCCCCGATAGGGAGAGTTACATGGATTAAAGTGCTAAGAACAGTACTACTTAACACAACCTAGTTACCATGGGTCCCAGCCCGCATGTTTTGTTGTTATACTTTGTCAGGGTAATCATGCAGGCCATATAGACCTCCCCCAATAGGGGGAGTAACAGGTATTATAGTGCTAAGAATAGTACTACTTAACACAACCTAGTTACCATTGGTCCCAGATCACATGTTTTGTTGTTATACTTTGTCAGGGTAATCATGCAGGCCATATAGACCTCCCCCGATAGGGGGAGTTACAGGGATTAAAGTGCTAAGAATAGTACTACTTAACACAACCTAGTTACCATGGGTCCCAGACCGCATGTCTTGTTGTTATACTTTGTCAGGGTAATCATGCAGGCCATATAGACCTCCCCCGATATGGGGAGTAACAGGTATTAAACTGCTAAGAACAGTACTACTTAAAACAACCTAGTTACCATGGGTCCCAGACCGCATGTCTTGTTGTTATACTTTGTCAGGGTAATCATGCAGGCCATATAGACCTCCCCCGATAGGGGGAGTAACAGATATTAAAGTGCTAAGAATAGTACTACTTAAAACAACCCAGTTACCATGGGTCCCAGACCGCATGTTTTATTAATATACTTTGTCAGGGTAATTATATATCTATCAAATCGATCTATTTATCTTCTATCGATTCTATCTAACTATTAATCTATGTATATCTATCTATCAAATCTATCTATCTCGTGGCCGGATTGATTTGCAGATGATACAAAAATTTGCAACCGAGTGGATGTTCCAGGGGGGGTAGACAAAATGAGAAGTGATATACAACAATTGGAGGATTGGACAAACGACTGGGGTCTAAAGTTTAACACAGCAAAGTGTAAAATAATGCATTTAGGGAAGAAAAATCCAAATGTTAATTACAGACTCAATGACACTTTACTGACTGTTACAGACGAGGAACAGGACTTGGGAATTATTATTTCAGATGATTTAAAACTTAGTAAACAATGTAGTAATGCAGCGAGTAAGGCAAGCAGAATGCTTGGATGTATTGGTAGAGGTATTTGCAGCAGAAATATTAAGGTTCTTATGCCACTTTATAGATCATTAGTTAGGCCTCATCTTGAGTATTGTGTGCAGTTCTGGAGACCATATCTTCAGAAGGATATTAACAAACTTGAATCTGTGCAAAGGAGGGCTACCAAAATGGTACATGGTCTAAAAAATAAAACTTACCAGGATAGGCTCATTGACCTAAATATGTATAGCTTAGAGGAGAGAAGGGAAAGAGGTGATATGATAGCAACTTTCAAGTACATTAAAGGGTTTAGTAAAACTGAGGCTGTGGGTATTTTACATAAAATGGAAAATTCAAGAACAAGGGGTCATGAGCTCAAGCTAAAGGGTAGTAGATTCAGAAGTAATTTGAGGAAGCACTTCTTTACAGAAAGAGTGATTGATTTATGGAATAAACTTCCTCAAGAGGTAGTAGCAACAAACACTGTGGGGGACTTTAAAAATGCATGGGACAAGCATAGGGCTATCCTACGAACTAGATAAGTTTATACTGTTAGGTAAGGTCGGGCAGACTTGCTGGACCTATGGCTCTTATCTGCCGTCAATATCTATGTTTCTATGTTTCTATGTTTCTATGTGTTTAGGCCAAATTTGAAGTAGGAGGATAGACCAATCATCTTCTTCCATCCCCCTGTTCCAAAAATGCAGGCCATATAGACCTCCCCCCAATAGGGGGAGTAACAGGTAGTAAACTGCTAAGAATAGTACTACTTAACACACCATGGGTCCCAGACCGCATGTCTTATTGTTATACTCTGTCAGGGAAATTATATATCTATCAAATCTATCTATTTATCTATTGAATCTATCTAACTATCAATTGTATCTATCAAATATAAATTGCATCTATTGATCAATGTAATTTGTATCTATCAAATGTATATTGCATCTTTTGATCTATGTAATTCGTATCTATCAAATGTATATTGCATCGATTGATCTATGTAATTCGTATCTATCAAATGTATATTGCATCTATTGATCTATGTAATTTGTATCTATCATATGTATATTGCATCTATTGATCTATGTAATCTATGTATCTATCTATCAAATCTATCTTGTGGTTGTGCAAATGGACTGTTTGCAGTGCGTTACACGGGGAGTTTGGTCTGTCACTGTGAAGCGGGCGTAACCCTTACACTACCTGATCGATACAACATCATACCTGATGTTTTAAAGCATGTTATTCAAAAAATTTTTAGGAATGTTAGGTGATTAAGGCCCTTTATGGGTTGAAACCAGACTCTGCATCAACTATGTAATTTTCCGTGGGAGTTTTGCCATCGATCCCCCTCCGGCATGCCACAGTCCAGGTGTTAGTCCCCTTGAAACAACTTTTCCATTAATATTGTGGCCAGAAAGAGTCCTTGTGGGTTTTAAAGTTTGCATAAATAAAAAGAGAGAAGCGTTCAACCTGGGAACGAACAACAGCATAATAGCTTGTTCTATGGCTAGTTACCACCCTAGAAGCAGCCTCTTTTTGCTCAATATGTGCCTTTCACAGAGAAGAACTTTCCTGTAGCATATCAGTCTGATCCTGACTTAACAGTGCAGTCCAGCAACGAAATACCAGGCAATCCCTCTCTGAACAAGAGAAATAGCAAAACCCCAGACGTAAGTTTCGGCCTATTGTGGGCCTCGTCAGTGAGGTGCAGCCATATCCCTCTAGGCACACTGAGCAACGGGTCCACGTCTGGATTACCGCATCACACTTAGGGAGACTTCCCTAAGTGTCATAATTTGCATAAATAAAAAGAGAGAAGCGCTCAACCTGGGAACGAACAATAGCATAATAGCTTGTTCTATGGCTAGTTACCACCCTAGAAGCAGCCTCTTTTTGCTCAATATGTGCCTTTCACAGAGAAGAACTTTCCTGTAGCATATCAGTCTAATCCTGACTTAACAGTGCAGTCCAGCCCCGAAATACCAGGCAATCCCTCTCTGAACAAGAGAAATAGCAAAATCCCAGACGTACGTTTCGGCCTATTGTGGGCCTCATCAGTGAGGTGCAGCCATATCCCTCTAGGCACACTGAGCAACGGGTCCACGTCTGGATTACCGCATCACACTTAGGGAGACTTCCCTAAGTGTCATAATTTGCATAAATAAAAAGAGAGAAGCGCTCAACCTGGGAATGAACAATAGCATAATAGCTTGTTCTATGGCTAGTTACCACCCTAGAAGCAGCCTCTTTTTGCTCAATATGTGCCTTTCACAGAGAAGAACTTTCCTGTAGCATATCAGTCTGATCCTGACTTAACAGTGCAGTCCAGCCCCAAAAATACCAGGCAAACCCTCTCTGAAAAAGAGAAATAGCAAAACCCCAGACGTACGTTTCGGCCTATCGTGGGCCTCGTCAGTGAGGTGCAGCCATATCCCTCTAGGCACACTGAGCAACTGGTCCATGTCTGGATTAACGCATCACACTTAGGGAGACTTCCCTAAGTGTCATAATTTGTTTTAAAGTTTGCCTGCCTATTGAAGTTTTAAAGTTTGCCTGCCTATTGAAGTCAATAGCGGTTCGCCGGTTCGCGAACAGTAGCGGAAGTTCGAGTCCGCCATTTGCAAACTGAAATTTTAAGGTTCGCGACATCACTACCGACCTACCGGACCTCGCCGCTACTATAATAAATGTATTAACCCCTAAAGCTAAGTCTAACCCTAACACCCCCCTAAGTTAAATACAATTTGAATCTAACGAAATAAATTAACTCTTATTAACCCCTTAATGACCACAATGTACCCTGAATGTCACTGGTCGTTAAGGGTTTTTTCAGGACATGATAGCACAAGTCTAGCAAGAACACACTATTAATGCACTCCCTCCAGCAGGCTTTGTGGAATAGAGCAGTCTCAACACTGGTGGCAAGACCGTGCTATAAAACAATCAAGTCCCAAAAAAAGGCCAGCGACATACAGGGTACGTCGCTGGTCCTTAAGGGGTTAACTAAAGTATTCCTATTTAAAACTAAATACTTACCTGTAAAATAAACCCTAATATAGCTACAATATAATGAATAATTATATTGTAGCTATTTTAAGATTTATATTTATTTTACAGGCAACTTTGTATTTATTTTAACTAGGTAAAATAGCTATTAAATAGTTATTAACTATTTAATAGCTACCTAGTTAAAATAATTACAAAATTACCTGTAAAATAAATCCTAACCTAAGTTACAATTAAACCTAACACTACACTATCATTAACTTAATTAAATAAATTAGCTACCAATACCTACAATTAAATACAATTAAATAAACTAAACTAAATTACAAAAAAAAACGAACACTAAATTAACGAAAATAAAAAAAATATTACAAGAATTTTAAACTAATTACACCTAATCTAAGCCCCCTAATAAAATAAAAAAAAACAAAATAATAAAAGTCCCTACCCTATTCTTCATTACAAAGTAATCAGCTCTTTTACTAGCCCTTAAAAGGGCTTTTTTCGGGGCATGCCCCAAAGTAATCAGCTCTTTTGCCTGTAAAAAAAAATACAACTCCCCAACATTAAAACCCACCACCCACATACCCCTACTCTAACCCACCCAAACCCCCCTTAAATAAACCTAACACTACCCCCCTGAAGATCCCCCCCTAAAGATCTCCCTACCTTGAGTCGTCTTCACCCAGCCGGGCCGAAGTCTTCATCCGATGGGGCAGAAGAGGACATCCAGACTGGCAGAAGTCTTCATCCTATCTGGGCAGAAGAGGATATCCGGACCAGCAGACATCTTCATCCAAGCGGCATCTTCTATCTTCATCCATCCGGAGCGGAGCCATCTTCATCCCAGCCGACGTGGATCCATCCTCTTCAATCGACGCCTACTCGCCGAATGAAGGTTCCTTTAAATGACGACATCCAAGATGGCGTCCCTCGAATTCCAATTGGCTGATAGGATTCTATCAGAGAATCGAAATTAAGGTAGGAAAAATCTGATCGGAACAGCCAATAGAATGCAAGCTCAATCTGATTGGCTTATTGGATCAGCCAATCGGATTGAACTTGAATCTGATTGGCTAATTGAATCAGCCAATCAGATTTTTCCTACTCTAATTCTGATTGGCTGATAGAATCCTATCAGCCAATCGGAATTCGAGGGACGTCATCTTGGATGACGCCATTTAAAGGAACCTTCATTCGGTGAGTAGGCGTCAGTTGAAGAGGATGGATCCACGACGGCTGGGAAGAAGATGGCTTCGCTCCGCTCCGGATGGATGAAGATAGAAGATGCCGCTTGGATGAAGATGTCTGCCGGTCCGGATGTCCTCTTTTGCCTGGATAGGATGAAGACTTCTGCCGTTCGGGATGTCCTCTTCTGCCCCATCGGATGAAGACTTTGGCCCAGCTGGGTGAAGACGACTCAAGGTAGGGAGATCTTCAGGGGGGTAGTGTTAGGTTTATTTAAGGGGGGTTTGGGTGGGTTAGAGTAGGGGTATGTGGGTGGTGGGTTTTAATGTTGGGGGGGTTGTATTTTTTTTTACAAGTAAAAGAGCTGATTACTTTGTAATGTAGAATAGGGTAGGGACTTTTATTATTTTTTTATTCTTTTTTTTATTAGGGGGCTTAGATTAGGTGTAATTAGTTTAAAATTCTTGTAATATTTTTTTATTTTCTGTAATTTAGTGATTTTTTTTTGTAATTTAGTTTAGTTTATTTAATTGTATTTAATTGTAGGTATTGGTAGCTAATTTATTTAATTAATTTAATGATTGTGTAGTGTTAGGTTTAATTGTAACTTAGGTTAGGATTTATTTTACAGGTAATTTTGTAATTATTTTAACTAGGTAGCTATTAAATAGTTAATAACTATTTAATAGCTATTGTACCTAGTTAAAATAAATACAAAGTTGCCTGTAAAATAAATATAAATCCTAAAATAGCTACAATATAATTATTCATTATATTGTAGCTATATTAGGGTTTATTTTACAGATAAGTATTTAGTTTTAAATAGGAATACTTTAGTTAAAAAGAATTAATTTATTTCATTAGATTAAAATTATATTTAATTTAGGGGGTGTTAGGGTTAGGGTTAGACTTAGCTTTAGGGGTTAATACATTTATTATAGTAGCGGCGAGGTCCGGTTGGCAGATTTAGGGTTAATACTTGAAGTTAGGTGGCGGCGACGTTGGGGGGGGCAGATTAGGGGTTAATAAATATTATGTAGGTGTCGGTGATGTTGGGGGCAGCAGATTATGGGTTCATAGGGATAATGTAGGTGGCGACGATGTGCGGTCAGCGTCCAGCAGATTAGGGGTTAAAAATATTTATTATAGTGGCAGCGATGTGGGGGACCTCGGTTTAGGGGTACATAGGTAGTTTATGGGTGTTAGTGTACTTTAGAGCACTGTAGTTAAGAGCTTTATATACCGGCGTTAGCCCATAAAGCTCTTAACTACAGCCTTTTCATGGGCGTTAGGAGTCTTGTCCGTAGAGGTGTATTGCTTACTTCAGCCAAGACTCTAAATACCGGCGTTAAGAAGATCCCATTGAAAAGATAGGATACGCAATTGGCGTAAGGGGATATGTGGTATGGAAAAGTCGTGGCTTGAAAGTGAGTGGTACACCTTTACCTGGCCGACACTAAATACCAGCGGGTAGCCAAAAGCAGCGTTAGGACCCCTTAACTCTGCTTTTGACGGCTAACGCAGAACTCTAAATCTGGGCTGTATGGGAGGAATTTATTTAGCCTAGTAGCTAGAATCTTTGCGAAAAATCTTATGTCGACATTAAGGAGTGATATGGGCCTAAAATTTTCAGGGTGATCCGCTGTTTTGGGCCAATAACATAGAGGAGGGGAATCCCCATGTTTCTTCTACTGAGTTAAATAGGGAGGCTAAGTGTGGGGCCAATATTGTTTTGAAGATTTTGTAATATTTAGCACTAAACCAATCAGGCCCTGGACTTTTGCCCGATGCTAGATTTTCGATTGTATTCAACACCTCCTCGGTGGAGATGGGAGACTCTATTTCCTCTGCTTCCGCACACGTCAGTGTTGGAAATGTAACCTTGTCTAAATATTGTTTAATATTCGGAAGGATTGGTTGTTATCCGGTATTCCCCCTACTCTGTTCTGGGGAATCCAGGTTGTATAGATTATGGTAGTAGGCTCAAAGAACCTCTGCTATTGCTGGACTATCATTACATGTAGTATTGTTTTGATTTTGGTTTATCCCCAAATTTTTAGTATTTCTGTTGCATTTTAAGAGCGAGATTCTGGTGCTCTTGTGTGTGTAAGTCTTGTATGTCCTTCCTAGTTTGCATGAGCTCCGAGCCTTTGTTCTTATCTGTCTGAGTCTTTTTGTTTTTCTTTTTTTTGGCCTGTGCCGCCTTTTGTTTAATGAGTTCCCCTCTTAACACGCATCTATGCGCTTCCCAAAAAACTGTTTTTGGTGTTTCAGCAAGGTTGTTGTGCCTGAAATATTCTTGGAGTGTGATTTCAATTTTAGTCCTGATTGGCAAATTGTTAAGCAGGAAGTCATCATACCCTTGCCCGGCGTCTGACAGCTGGCTTGTCTGAACTCTTAGCCCACCAGCTTTTACCATACAAGCTGGTGGAGTCTGAGGCTTTCAAAAAATGTGTATCTATTGGGACACCGCAGTGGAAGGTACCTGGCCAAAATTCACATCTTGAAAAAGCCCCAAGTGAGGGTAAAAACCGGTTGATGACTGTGTCTCATTTCCTACAAGAAGAACTACTGCTAAGCTGAACTCCTTTAAGGCTTGTGAACTTGATACAGCTGCCGAAAGGATCGCTATTGTGTTGAAAAAGCACACAGGACAACTACCAACGCCTGGCTCACTACCCCCAAGGCCTGTGAATTTGAATACAGCCCTCTGAGGGAGCGCACCAGTCTACAAATTGAATATATTGCCAGATGATCTAGTACCTGCACTAAGCACCACGGAATAAGAGTGCCTTGAAGTTACTTTCTACCATCATCTAAAGGATTGCTATTACCCAGAGATCGTTTACATTCTGTTCCTCCCGAAATCAGCTGGACATTTTCAGAAAGGGTGATGTAAGTGGACTACGCTAGGAGTACACACCCACCTCCAGAGGATCACCCACCTACAGGACGAACAATATTCAATCTGTGCTCCACAGATTAGCCCAAGGTACCTCACTCGCCCATTAGCTTGATCCAATGCTATTAGTATGATCATCTAGTCACAAGTGTTTTCGTTCACTACAGGGAGTGCAGAATTATTAGGCAAGTTGTATTTTTGAGGATTAATTTTATTATTGAACAACAACCATGTTCTCAATGAACCCAAAAAACTCATTAATATCAAAGCTGAATAGTTTTGGAAGTAGTTTTTAGTTTGTTTTTAGTTATAGCTATTTTAGGGGGATATCTGTGTGTGCAGGTGACTATTACTGTGCATAATTATTAGGCAACTTAACAAAAAACAAATATATACCCATTTCAATTATTTATTTTTACCAGTGAAACCAATATAACATCTCAACATTCACAAATATACATTTCTGACATTCAAAAACAAATCAGTGACCAATATAGCCACCTTTCTTTGCAAGGACACTCAAAAGCCTGCCATCCATGGATTCTGTCAGTGTTTTGATCTGTTCACCATCAACATTGCGTGCAGCAGCAACCACAGCCTCCCAGACACTGTTCAGAGAGGTGTACTGTTTTCCCTCCTTGTAAATCTCACATTTGATGATGGACCACAGGTTCTCAATGGGGTTCAGATCAGGTGAACAAGCAGGCCATGTCATTAGATTTTCTTCTTTTATACCCTTTCTTGCCAGCCACCCTGTGGAGTACTTGGACGCGTGTGATGGAGCATTGTCCTGCATGAAAATCATGTTTTTCTTGAAGGATGCAGACTTCTTCCTGTACCACTGCTTGAAGAAGGTGTCTTCCAGAAACTGGCAGTAGGACTGGGAGTTGAGCTTGACTCCATCCTCAACCCGAAAAGGCCCCACAAGCTCATCTTTGATGATACCAGCCCAAACCAGTACTCCACCTCCACCTTGCTGGCGTCTGAGTCGGACTGGAGCTCTCTGCCCTTTACCAATCCAGCCACGGGCCCATCCATCTGGCCCATCAAGACTCACTCTCATTTCATCAGTCCATAAAACCTTAGAAAAATCAGTCTTGAGATATTTCTTGGCCCAGTCTTGACTTTTTAGCTTGTGTGTCTTGTTCAGTGGTGGTCGTCTTTCAGCCTTTCTTACCTTGGCCATGTCTCTGAGTATTGCACACCTTGTGCTTTTGGGCACTCCAGTGATGTTGCAGCTCTGAAATATGGCCAAACTGGTGGCAAGTGGCATCTTGGCAGCTGCACGCTTGACTTTTCTCAGTTCATGGGCAGTTATTTTGCGCCTTGGTTTTTCCACACGCTTCTTGCGACCCTGTTGACTATTTTGAATGAAACGCTTGATTGTTCGATGATCACGCTTCAGAAGCTTTGCAATTTTAAGAGTGCTGCATCCCTCTGCAACATATCTCACTATTTTTGACTTTTCTGAGCCTGTCAAGTCCTTCTTTTGACCCATTTTGCCAAAGGAAAGGAAGTTGCCTAATAATTATGCACACCTGATATAGGGTGTTGATGTCATTAGACCACACCCCTTCTTATTACAGAGATGCACATCACCTAATATGCTTAATTGGTAGTAGGCTTTCGAGCCTATACAGCTTGGAGTAAGACAACATGCATAAAGAGGATGATGTGGTCAAAATACTCATTTGCCTAATAATTCTGCACTCCCTGTATAGTGCACTTTCAGGTTAATACTGTTTAAACCCCAGATTATTACTGTTTTAACCCCTGGTTTTTACGCTGGACGTCCAGTTATTAAGTCTGTTTGTATTGCTATTTGTTTTTATTTATACTGTTTGAATATCTCTGCCCTCTTTATACTTATATTTATTTAAGTATAGTTTTCATCTATCCTCAATCACAGTATATATATATATATATATATATATATATATAGAGAGAGAGAGAGAGAGAGAGAGAGAGAGAGAGAGAGATTTGTGGTTAATCTTTCCCCTTTCTGTATGTTTTTTCAAACTAATTTAAAGGGCCCCATTAATTACTCTTTAGTATATATGTACTGATTTTATTAACACTGATTTTATAATCTGATTGTATTGTAATTTTAAACTATTAAATATATTTTCTAAGATTTATATTAGGCTATTACCTTTTATTAACTTTTATAACGATTATATTTCTGCTAAGGTAGACCCTTTTAGGTTACCCGTATATTGTATTTGTGTACTACCCTGCTTTCAGCGCCAGTATTTCCGCTTAAATTGTTGTTATACTTTGTCAGGGTAAACATGCAGGCCATATAGACCTCCCCCGATAGGGAGAGTTACATGGATTAAAGTGCTAAGAAAAGTACTACTTAACACAACCTATTTACCATGTGTCCCAGACCGCATGTTTTGTTGTTATACTTTGTCAGGGTAATCAGGCAGGACATATAGACCTCCCCCGATAGGGGGAGTTACAGGGATTAAAGTGCTAAGAATAGTACTACTTAACACAACCTAGTTACCATCAGTCCCAGACCGCATGTCTTGTTGTTATACTTTGTCAGGGTAATCATGCATGCCATATAGACCTCCCCCGATATGGGGAGTAACAGGTATTAAACTGCTAAGAACAGTACTACTTAAAACAACCTAGTTACCATGGGTCCCAGACCGCATGTCTTGTTGTTATACTTTGTCAGGGTAATCATGCAGGCCATCTAGACCTCCCCAGATAGGGGGAGTAACAGGTATTAAAGTGCTAAGAACAGTACTTCTTAACACAACCTAGTTACCATGGGTCCCAGACTGAATGTCTTGTTGTTATACTTTGTTAGGGTAATCATGCAGGCCATATAGACCTCCCCCTATAGGGGGAGTTACAGGGATTAAAGTGCTAAGAATAGTACTACTTAACACAACCTAGTTACCATGGGTCCCAGACCGCATGTCTTGTTGTTATACTTTGTCAGGGTAATCATGCAGGCCATATAGACCTCCCCCGATAGGGGGAGTAACAGGTATTAAACTGCTAAGAACAGTACTACTTAACACAACCTAGTTACCATGGGTATCAGACCGCATGTCTTGTTGTTATACTTTGTCAGAGTAATCATGCAGGCCAGATAGACCTCCCCCGATAGGGAGAGTTAGAGGGATTAAAGTGCTAAGAACAGTACTACTTAACACAACCTAGTTACCATGTGTCCCAGACCACATGTTTTGTTGTTATACTTTGTCAGGGTAATCATGCAGGATATATAGACCTCCCCCGATAGGGGGAGTAACAGGTATTAAAGTGCTAAGAATAGTACTACTTAACAGAACCTAGCTACCATGAGTCCCAGCCACATGTTTTGTTGTTATACTTTGTCAGGGTAATCATGCAGGCCATATAGACCTCCCCTGATAGGGAGAGTTACAGGGATTAAAGTGCTAAGAACAGTACTACTTAACACAACCTAGTTACCATGGGTCCCAGACTGCATGTTTTGTTGTTATACTTTGTCAGGGTAATCATGCATGCCATATAGACCTCCCCCGATAGGGGTAGTAACAGGTATTAAAGTGCTAAGAACAGTACTACTTAACACAACCTAGTTACCATGGGTCCCAGACCGCATGTATTGCTGTTATACTTTGTCAGGGTAATCATGCAGGCCATATAGACCTCCCCCGATAGGGAAAGTTACAGGGATTAAAGTGCTAAGAACAGTACTACTTAACACAACCTAGTTACCATGGGTCCCAGACCGCATGTTTTGTTGTTATACTTTGTCAGGGTAATCATGCAGGCCATATAGACCTCCCCCGATAGGGGGAGTAAAAGGTATAAAAGTGCTAAGAATAGTACTACTTAACACAACCTAGTTACCATGGGTCCCAGATCACTTTTTTTGTTGTTATACTTTGTCAGGGTAATCATGCAGGCCATATAGACCTCCCCCGATAGGGGGAGTTACAGGGATTAAAGTGCTAAGAATAGTACTACTTAACACAACCTAGTTACCATGGGTCCCAGACCGCATGTCTTGTTGTTATACTTTGTCAGGGTAATCATGCAGGCCATATAGACCTCCCCCGATATGGGGAGTAACAGGTATTAAACTGCTAAGAACAGTACTACTTAAAACAACCTAGTTACCATGGGTCCAGACCGCATGTCTTGTTGTTATACTTTGTCAGGGTAATCATGCAGGCCATCTAGACCTCCCCAGATAGGGGTAGTAACAGGTATTAAAGTGCTAAGAACAGTACTTCTTAACACAACCTAGTTACCATGGGTCCCAGACTGCATGTCTTGTTGTTATACTTTGTTAGGGTAATCATGCAGGCCAGATAGACCTCCCCCGATAGGGAGAGTTAGAGGGATTAAAGTGCTAAGAACAGTACTACTTAACACAACCTAGTTACCATGTGTCCCAGACCGCATGTTTTGTTGTTATACTTTGTCAGGGTAATCATGCAGGATATATAGACCTCCCCCGATAGGGGGAGTAACAGGTATTAAAGTGCTAAGAATAGTACTACTTAACAGAACCTAGCTACAATGGGTCCCAGCCACATGTTTTGTTGTTATACTTTGTCAGGGTAATCATGCAGGCCATATAGACCTCCCCTGATAGGGAGAGTTACAGGGATTAAAGTGCTAAGAACAGTACTACTTAACACAACCTAGTTACCATGGGTCCCAGACCGCATGTTTTGTTGTTATACTTTGTCAGGGTAATCATGCATGCCATATAGACCTCCCCCGATAGGGGTAGTAACAGGTATTAAAGTGCTAAGAACAGTACTACTTAACACAACCTAGTTACCATGGGTCCCAGACCGCATGTATTGCTGTTATACTTTGTCAGGGTAATCATGCAGGCCATATAGACCTCCCCCGATAGGGAAAGTTACAGGGATTAAAGTGCTAAGAACAGTACTACTTAACACAACCTAGTTACCATGGGTCCCAGACAGCATGTTTTGTTGTTATACTTTGTCAGGGTAATCATGCAGGCCATATAGACCTCCCCCGATAGGGGGAGTAAAAGGTATTAAAGTGCTAAGAATAGTACTACTTAACACAACCTAGTTACCATGGGTCCAAGATCACTTTTTTTGTTGTTATACTTTGTCAGGGTAATCATGCAGGCCATATAGACCTCCCCCGATAGGGGGAGTTACAGGGATTAAAGTGCTAAGAATAGTACTACTTAACACAACCTAGTTACCATGGGTCCCAGACCGCATGTCTTGTTGTTATACTTTGTCAGGGTAATCATGCAGGCCATATAGACCTCCCCCGATATGGGGAGTAACAGGTATTAAACTGCTAAGAACAGTACTACTTAAAACAACCTAGTTACCATGGGTCCAGACCGCATGTCTTGTTGTTATACTTTGTCAGGGTAATCATGCAGGCCATCTAGACCTCCCCAGATAGGGGTAGTAACAGGTATTAAAGTGCTAAGAACAGTACTTCTTAACACAACCTAGTTACCATGGGTCCCAGACTGCATGTCTTGTTGTTATACTTTGTTAGGGTAATCATGCAGGCCACATAGACCTCCCCCGATAGGGGGAGTTACAGGGATTAAAGTGCTAAGAACAGTACTACTTAACACAACCTAGTTACCATGGGTCCCAGGCCACATATTTTGTTGTTATACTTTGTCAGGGTAATCATGCAGGCCATATAGACCTCCCCCTATAGGGGGAGTTACAGGGATTAAAGTGCTAAGAATAGTATTACTTAACACAACCTAGTTACCATGGGTCCCAGACCGCATGTCTTGTTGTTATACTTTGTCAGGGTAATCATGCAGGCCATATAGACCTCCCCCGATAGAGGGAGTAACAGGTATTAAACTGCTAAGAACAGTACTACTTAACACAACCTAGTTACCATGGGTCCCAGACCGCATGTCTTGTTGTTATACTTTGTCAGAGTAATCATGCAGGCCATATAGACCTCCCCAGATAGGGGGAGTAACAGGTATTAAACTGCTAAGAACAGTACTACTTAACACAACCTAGTTACCATGGGTCCCAGACCGCATGTATTGCTGTTATACTTTGTCAGGGTAATCATGCAGGCCATATAGACCTCCCCCGATAGGGAAAGTTACAGGGATTAAAGTGCTAAGAACAGTACTACTTAACACAACCTAGTTACCATGGGTCCCAGGCCGCATGTTTTGTTGTTATACTTTGTCAGGGTAATCATGCAGGCCATATAGACCTCCCCCGATAGGGGGAGTAAAAGGTATTAAAGTGCTAAGAATAGTACTACTTAACAAAACCTAGTTACCATGGGTCCCAGATCACATGTTTTGTTGTTATACTTTGTCAGGGTAATCATGCAGGCCATATAGACCTCCCCCGATAGGGGGAGTTACAGGGATTAAAGTGCTAAGAATAGTACTACTTAACACAACCTAGTTACCATGGGTCCCAGACCGCATGTCTTGTTGTTATACTTTGTCAGGGTAATCATGCAGGCCATATAGACCTCCCCCGATATGGGGAATAACAGGTATTAAACTGCTAAGAACAGTACTACTTAAAACAACCTAGTTACCATGGGTCCAGACCGCATGTCTTGTTGTTATACTTTGTCAGGGTAATCATGCAGGCCATCTAGACCTCCCCAGATAGGGGTAGTAACAGGTATTAAAGTGCTAAGAACAGTACTTCTTAACACAACCTAGTTACCATGGGTCCCAGACTGCATGTCTTGTTGTTATACTTTGTTAGGGTAATCATGCAGGCCACATAGACCTCCCCCGATAGGGGGAGTTACAGGGATTAAAGTGCTAAGAACAGTACTACTTAACACAACCTAGTTACCATGGGTCCCAGGCCACATATTTTGTTGTTATACTTTGTCAGGGTAATCATGCAGGCCATATAGACCTCCCCCTATAGGGGGAGTTACAGGGATTAAATTGCTAAGAATAGTATTACTTAACACAACCTAGTTACCATTGGTCCCAGACCGCATGTCTTGTTGTTATACTTTGTCAGAGTAATCATGCAGGCCATATAGACCTCCCCAGATAGGGGGGAGTAACAGGTATTAAACTGCTAAGAACAGTACTACTTAACACAACCTAGTTACCATGGGTCCCAGACCGCATGTATTGCTGTTATACTTTGTCAGGGTAATCATGCAGGCCATATAGACCTCCCCCGATAGGGAAAGTTACAGGGATTAAAGTGCTAAGAACAGTACTACTTAACACAACCTAGTTACCATGGGTCCCAGACCGCATGTTTTGTTGTTATACTTTGTCAGGGTAATCATGCAGGCCATATAGACCTCCCCCGATAGGGGGAGTAAAAGGTATTAAAGTGCTAAGAATAGTACTACTTAACACAACCTAGTTACCATGGGTCCCAGATCACATGTTTTGTTGTTATACTTTGTCAGGGTAATCATGCAGGCCATATAGACCTCCCCCGATAGGGGGAGTTACAGGGATTAAAGTGCTAAGAATAGTACTACTTAACACAACCTAGTTACCATGGGTCCCAGACCGCATGTCTTGTTGTTATACTTTGTCAGGGTAATCATGCAGGCCATATAGACCTCCCCCGATATGGGGAGTAACAGGTATTAAACTGCTAAGAACAGTACTACTTAAAACAACCTAGTTACCATGGGTCCAGACCGCATGTCTTGTTGTTATACTTTGTCAGGGTAATCATGCAGGCCATCTAGACCTCCCCAGATAGGGGTAGTAACAGGTATTAAAGTGCTAAGAACAGTACTACTTAACACAACCTAGTTACCATGGGTCCCAGACTGCATGTCTTGTTGTTATACTTTGTTAGGGTAATCATGCAGGCCACATAGACCTCCCCCGATAGGGGGAGTTACAGGGATTAAAGTGCTAAGAACAGTACTACTTAACACAACCTAGTTACCATGGGTCCCAGGCCACATATTTTGTTGTTATACTTTGTCAGGGTAATCATGCAGGCCATATAGACCTCCCCCTATAGGGGGAGTTACAGGGATTAAATTGCTAAGAATAGTATTACTTAACACAACCTAGTTACCATGGGTCCCAGACCGCATGTCTTGTTGTTATACTTTGTCAGAGTAATCATGCAGGCCATATAGACCTCCCCAGATAGGGGGGAGTAACAGGTATTAAACTGCTAAGAACAGTACTACTTAACACAACCTAGTTACCATGGGTCCCAGACCGCATGTATTGCTGTTATACTTTGTCAGGGTAATCATGCAGGCCATATAGACCTCCCCCGATAGGGAAAGTTACAGGGATTAAAGTGCTAAGAACAGTACTACTTAACACAACCTAGTTACCATGGGTCCCAGACCGCATGTTTTGTTGTTATACTTTGTCAGGGTAATCATGCAGGCCATATAGACCTCCCCCGATAGGGGGAGTAAAAGGTATTAAAGTGCTAAGAATAGTACTACTTAACACAACCTAGTTACCATGGGTCCCAGATCACATGTTTTGTTGTTATACTTTGTCAGGGTAATCATGCAGGCCATATAGACCTCCCCCGATAGGGGGAGTTACAGGGATTAAAGTGCTAAGAATAGTACTACTTAACACAACCTTGTTACCATGGGTCCCAGACCGCATGTCTTGTTGTTATACTTTGTCAGGGTAATCATGCAGGCCATATAGACCTCCCCCGATATGGGGAGTAACAGGTATTAAACTGCTAAGAACAGTACTACTTAAAACAACCTAGTTACCATGGGTCCAGACCGCATGTCTTGTTGTTATACTTTGTCAGGGTAATCATGCAGGCCATCTAGACCTCCCCAGATAGGGGTAGTAACAGGTATTAAAGTGCTAAGAACAGTACTTCTTAACACAACCTAGTTACCATGGGTCCCAGACTGCATGTCTTGTTGTTATACTTTGTTAGGGTAATCATGCAGGCCACATAGACCTCCCCCGATAGGGGGAGTTACAGGGATTAAAGTGCTAAGAACAGTACTACTTAACACAACCTAGTTACCATGGGTCCCAGGCCACATATTTTGTTGTTATACTTTGTCAGGGTAATCATGCAGGCCATATAGACCTCCCCCTATAGGGGGAGTTACAGGGATTAAATTGCTAAGAATAGTATTACTTAACACAACCTAGTTACCATGGGTCCCAGACCGCATGTCTTGTTGTTATACTTTGTCAGGGTAATCATGCAGGCCATATAGACCTCCCCCGATAGGGGGAGTAACAGGTATTAAACTGCTAAGAACAGTACTACTTAACACAACCTAGTTACCATGGGTCCCAGACCGCATGTCTTGTTGTTATACTTTGTCAGAGTAATTATGCAGGCCATATAGACCTCCCCAGATAGGGGGAGTAACAGGTATTAAAGTGCTAAGAATAGTACTACTTAACACAACCTAGTTACCATGGGTCCCAGATCACATGTTTTGTTGTTATACTTTGTCAGGGTAATCATGCAGGCCATATAGACCTCCCCCGATAGGGGGAGTTACAGGGATTAAAGTGCTAAGAATAGTACTACTTAACACAACCTAGTTACCATGGGTCCCAGACCGCATGTCTTGTTGTTATACTTTGTCAGGGTAATCATGCAGGCCATATAGACCTCCCCCGATATGGGGAGTAACAGGTATTAAACTGCTAAGAACAGTACTACTTAAAACAACCTAGTTACCATGGGTCCAGACCGCATGTCTTGTTGTTATACTTTGTCAGGGTAATCATGCAGGCCATCTAGACCTCCCCAGATAGGGGTAGTAACAGGTATTAAAGTGCTAAGAACAGTACTTCTTAACACAACCTAGTTACCATGGGTCCCAGACTGCATGTCTTGTTGTTATACTTTGTTAGGGTAATCATGCAGGCCACATAGACCTCCCCCGATAGGGGGAGTTACAGGGATTAAAGTGCTAAGAACAGTACTACTTAACACAACCTAGTTACCATGGGTCCCAGGCCACATATTTTGTTGTTATACTTTGTCAGGGTAATCATGCAGGCCATATAGACCTCCCCCTATAGGGGGAGTTACAGGGATTAAATTGCTAAGAATAGTATTACTTAACACAACCTACTTACCATGGGTCCCAGACCGCATGTCTTGTTGTTATACTTTGTCAGAGTAATCATGCAGGCCATATAGACCTCCCCAGATAGGGGGAGTAACAGGTATTAAACTGCTAAGAACAGTACTACTTAACACAACCTAGTTACCATGGGTCCCAGACCGCATGTATTGCTGTTATACTTTGTCAGGGTAATCATGCAGGCCATATAGACCTCCCCCGATAGGGAAAGTTACAGGGATTAAAGTGCTAAGAACAGTACTACTTAACACAACCTAGTTACCATGGGTCCCAGACCGCATGTTTTGTTGTTATACTTTGTCAGGGTAATCATGCAGGCCATATAGACCTCCCCCGATAGGGGGAGTAAAAGGTATTAAAGTGCTAAGAATAGTACTACTTAACACAACCTAGTTACCATGGGACCCAAATCACATGTTTTGTTGTTATACTTTGTCAGGGTAATCATGCAGGCCATATAGACCTCCCCCGATAGGGGGAGTTACAGGGATTAAAGTGCTAAGAATAGTACTACTTAACACAACCTAGTTACCATGGGTCCCAGACCGCATGTCTTGTTGTTATACTTTGTCAGGGTAATCATGCAGGCCATATAGACCTCCCCCGATATGGGGAGTAACAGGTATTAAACTGCTAAGAACAGTACTACTTAAAACAACCTAGTTACCATAGGTCCAGACCGCATGTCTTGTTGTTATACTTTGTCAGGGTAATCATGCAGGCCATCTAGACCTCCCCAGATAGGGGTAGTAACAGGTATTAAAGTGCTAAGAACAGTACTTCTTAACACAACCTAGTTACCATGGGTCCCAGACTGCATGTCTTGTTGTTATACTTTGTTAGGGTAATCATGCAGGCCTACCCTACACTACACTATCATTAACTTAATTAAATAAATTAGCTAACAATACCTACAATTAAATACAATTAAATAAACTAAACTAAATTACAAAAAAACCGAACACTAAATTAACGAAAATAAAAACAAATTACAAGAATTTTAAACTAATTACACCTAATCTAAGCCCCCTAATAAAATAAAAAAAAAATAATAATAAAAGTCCCAACCCTATTCTACATTACAAAGTAATCAGCTCTTTTACTAGCCCTTAAAAGGGCTTTTTTCGGGGCATGCCCCAAAGTAATCAGCTTTTTTGCCTGTAAAAAAAAATACAACCCCCCAACATTAAAACCCACCACCCACATACCCCTACTCTAACCCACCCAAACCCCCCTTAAATAAACCTACCTTGAGTCATCTTCACCCAGCCGGGCCGAAGTCTTCATCCGATGGGGCAGAAGAGGACATCCAGACTGGCAGAAGTCTTCATCCTATCCGGGCAGAAGAGGACATCCGGACCGGCAGACATCTTCATCCAAGCAGCATCTTCTATCTTCATCCATCCGGAGCGGAGCGGAGCCATCTTCATCCCAGCCGACGCAGATCCATCCTCTTCAATCGACGCCTACTCGCCGAATGAAGGTTCCTTTAAATGACGACATCCAAGATGGCGTCCCTCGAATTCCAATTGGCTGATAGGATTCTATCAGAGAATCGAAATTAAGGTAGGAAAAATCTGATCGGAACAGCCAATAGAATGCAAGCTCAATCTGATTGGCTGATTGGGTCAGCCAATCGGATTGAACTTGAATCTGATTGGCTAATTGAATCAGCCAATCAGATTTTTCCTACCCTAATTCTGATTGGCTGATAGAATCCTATCAGCCAATTGGAATTTGAGGGACGCCATCTTGGATGACGCCATTTAAAGGAACCTTCATTTAAATGGCGACGGCTGGGAAGAAGATGGCTTCGCTCCGCTCCGGATGGATGAAGATAGAAGATGCCGCTTGGATGAAGATGTCTGCCGGTCCGGATGTCCTCTTTTGCCCAGATAGGATGAAGACTTCTGCCGTTCGGGATGTCCTCTTCTGCCCCATCGGATGAAGACTTTGGCCCGGCTGGGTGAAGACGACTCAAGGTAGGGAGATCTTCAGGGGGGTAGTGTTAGGTTTATTTAAGGGGGGTTTGGGTGGGTTAGAGTAGGGGTATGTGGGTGGTGGGTTTTAATGTTGGGGGGTTGTATTTTTTTTTACAGGTAAAAGAGCTGATTACTTTGTAATGTAGAATAGGGTAGGGACTTTTATTATTTTTATTATTATTTTTTTTTATTAGGGGGCTTAGATTAGGTGTAATTAGTTTAAAATTCTTGTAATAATTTTTTATTTTCTGTAATTTAGTGATTGTTTTTTTTGTAATTTAGTTTAGTTTATTTAATTGTATTTAATTGTAGGTATTGGTAGCTAATTTATTTAATTAATTTAATGATTGTGTAGTGTTAGGTTTAATTGTAACTTAGGTTAGGATTTATTTTACAGGTAATTTTGTAATTATTTTAACTAGGTAGCTATTAAATAGTTAATAACTATTTAATAGCTATTGTACCTAGTTGAAATAAATACAAAGTTGCCTGTAAAATAAATATAAATTCTAAAATAGCTACAATATAATTATTCATTATATTGTAGCTATATTAGGGTTTATTTTACAGATAAGTATTTAGTTTTAAATAGGAATACTTTAGTTAATAAGAATTACTTTATTTCATTAGATTAAAATTATATTTAATTTAGGGGGTGTTAGGGTTAGACTTAGCTTTAGGGGTTAATACATTTATTATAGTAGCGGCGAGGTCCGGTTGGCAGATTAAGGGTTAATACTTGAAGTTAGGTGGCGGCGACGTTGGGGGGGGGGGCAGATTAGGGGTTAATAAATATTATGTAGGTGTCGGTGATGTTGGGGGCAGCAGATTAGGGGTTCATAGGGATAATGTAGGTGGCGACAATGTGCGGTCAGCAGATTAGGGGTTAAAAATATTTATTATAGTGGCAGCGATGTGGGGGACCTCGGTTTAGGGGTACATAGGTATTTTATGGGTGTTAGTGTACTTTAGAGCACTGTAGTTAAGAGCTTTATATACCGGCGTTAGCCCATAAAGCTCTTAACTACAGCCTTTCCATGGGTATTAGGAGTCTTGTCGGTAGAGGTGTAACGCTCACTTCAGCCAAGACTCTAAATACTGGCGTTAAGAAGATCCCATTGAAAAGATAGGATATGCAATTGGCGTAAGGGGATATGCGGTATGGAAAAGTCGTGGCTTGAAAGTGAGCGGTACACCTTTACCTGGCCGACTCTAAATACCAGCGGGTAGCCAAAAGCAGCGTTAGGACCCCTTAACTCTGCTTTTGACGGCTAACGCAGAACTCTAAATCTGGGCTGTATGGGAGGAATTTATTTAGCCTAGTAGCTAGAATCTTTGCGAAAAATCTTATGTCGACATTAAGGAGTGATATGGGCCTAACATTTTCAGGGTGATCCGCTGTTTTGGGCCAATAACATAGAGGAGGGGAATCCCCATGTTTCTTCTAGTGAGTTAAATAGGGAGGCTAAGTGTGGGGCCAATATTGTTTTGAAGATTTTGTAATATTTAGCACTAAACCAATCAGGCCCTGGACTTTTGCCCGATGCTAGATTTTCGATTGTATTCAACACCTCCTTGGTGGAGATGGGAGACTCTATTTCCTCTGCTTCTGCACACGTCAGTGTTGGAAATGTAACCTTGTCTAAATATTGTTTAATATTCGGAGGGATTGGTTGTTATCCGGTATTCCCCCTACTCTGTTCTGGGGAATCCAGGTTGTATAGATTATGGTAGTAGGCTCAAAGAACCTCTGCTATTGCTGGACTATCATTACATGTAGTATTGTTTTGATTTTGGTTTATCCCCAAATGTTTTGTATTTCTGTTGCATTTAAGAGCGAGATTTTGGTGCTCTTGTGTGTGTAAGTCTTGTATGTCCTTCCTAGTTTGCATGAGCTCCGAGCCTTTGTTCTTATCTGTCTGAGTCTTTTTGTTTTTCTTTTCCAAAGCATTTATTCTAGTAAGTAGCGAGGAATATTTAGTTCTGACTTGTTTGGCCTGTGCCGCCTTTTGTTTAATGAGTTCCCCTCTTAACACACATCCATGCGCTTCCCATAAAACTGTTTTTGGTGTTTCAGCAAGGTTGTTGTGCCTGAAATATTCTTGGAGTGTGATTTCAATTTTAGTCCTGATTGGCAAATTGTTAAGCAGGAAGTCATCATACCTCCATATAAAGGCATGTTCAGGTGTCGAGGGCCATCTGAAGTAGCATATTACAGGTGCGTGGTCTGACCATGTCATAGGGAGAATTTTTTGTGTTCACTACAAGGGCTAGTGTGTTTTGATCAGTGAAGATGTAATCTATTCTAGAGTATAGGTCATGAGCATGGGAAAAAATGGTGTAGTCTCTTCTTGTTGGGTGTGCAGTATGCCATGTGTCATGCACTGCCAATTCCTCTAGTCTATTGTTACATTGCTTCATTGTTTTGTTGGAGACCAAGGTTGACCCTCTAGATGTATCTAATTTGGGATCTAATGGGAGATTAAGGTCCCCTCTGAAAATCAGAGCTCCTTTCTTGACCTCCAGTATTTTATTTGTGACGTTTCTCATACATTTATTTTGGTGCTGGTTGGGGAAATAAACATTAACTAATTTGGCCGGCCTGTTGTGAAGAGTGCTCACCAGTATAAAATATCGCCCCTCCGTGTCCTTCACTTCATGTAAATTTAAATGGGGAAGTTTGTTTTATGAGTTTCCCTACGCCATTTTTTTTGAGGGGCCCAAAGTAAAAAAAGACGTTGGGTATTTGGTTGTGAACCACCTTGGCTCTTTGCCTTTTTTAAAGTGCGTTTCTTGCAGATAAACTATATCGCAGTGTAGCCTGGTGATATCACGTATAACGTGAGATCTTTTCTCCGGCAAATTGAGACCTTTTGTGTTTAAGGTTATAACTGTTAGATTGTGTGTTTTATGTGTCGACATTGTAGCTTGCATGGTTGCGAGGGAAGGAGGGAAAAAAAACAGGGAAGGGGAGTGGGTCTGTGTAAGGTGAAGAGGAAAGTTAAGGAGGTAAGAAAATAAATATATAGAGAAGTATTAGAAGAAGTTAGAAAGAAATTAACTAGAGAATCTTAATGTTGAGTTGCAACTTAAAAACTCTGGCCTAGATTTAGAGTTGGGCGGTAGCCGTCAAAACCAGCGTTAGAGGCTCCTAACGCTGGTTTTTACCGCCCTCTGGTATTTAGAGTCAGTCATTTAAGGGTCTAACGCTCACTTTTCAGCCACGACTTTTCCATACCGCAGATCCCCTTACATCAATTGCGTATCCTATCTTTTCAATGGGATCTTTCTAACGCCGGTATTTAGAGTCGTGGCTGAAGTGAGCGTTAGAAATCTAACGACAAAACTCCAGCCGCAGAAAAAAGTCAGTAGTTAAGAGCTTTCTGGGCTAACGCCGGTTTATAAAGCTCTTAACTACTCTGCTCTAAAGTACACTAACACCCATAAACTACCTATGTACCCCTAAACCGAGGTCCCCCCACATCGCCGCCACTATATTTAAATTTTTTAACCCCTAATCTTCCGCTCCGTACACTGCCGCCAACTACGTTATCCCTATGTACCCCTAATCTGCTGCCCCTGACACCGCCGACCCCTATATTTATTAACCCTTAATCTGCCGCCCCCGCTATCGCTGACCCCTGCATATTATTATTAACCCCTAATCTTCCGCTCCGTACACCACCGCCACCTACATTATAGCTATGTACCCCTAATCTGCTGCCCCTAACACTGCTGACCCCTATATTATATTTATTAACCCCTAATCTGCCCCCCTCAACGTCGCCTCCACCTGCCTACACTTATTAACCCCTAATCTGCCGAGCGGACCGCACCGCTACTATAATAAAGTTATTAACCCCTAATCCGCCTCACTCCCGCCTCAATAACCCTATAATAAATAGTATTAACCCCTAATCTGCCCTCCCTAACATCGCCAACACCTAACTTCAATTATTAACCCCTATTCTGCCGACTGAATCTCGCCGCTACTGTAATAAATGGATTAACCCCTAAAGCTAAGTCTAACACTAACACCCCTCTAAGTTAAATATAATTTAAATCTAACGAAATAAATTAACTCTTATTAAATAAATTATTCCTATTTAAAGCTAAATACTTACCTGTAAAATAAACCCTAATATAGCTACAATATAAATTATAATTATATTATAGCTATTTTAGGATTTATATTTATTTTACAGGCAACTTTGTATTTATTTTAACAAGGTACAATAGCTATTAAATAGTTAAGAACTATTTAATAGCTAAAATAGTTAAAATAATTACAAAATTACCTGTAAAATAAATCATAACCTAAGTTACAATTAAACCTAACACTACACTATCAATAAATAAATTAAATGAAATACCTACAAATAACTACAATTAAATAAACTAACTAAAGTACAAAAAAATAAAAAAGAACTAAGTTACAAAAAATAATAAAATATTTACAAACATTAGAAATATATTACAACAATTTTAAACTAATTACACCTACTCTAAGCCCCCTAATAAAATAACAAAGACCCCCAAAATAAAAAAATGCCCTACCCTATTCTAAATTAAAAAAGTTCAAAGCTCTTTTACCTTACCAGCCCTTAAAAGGACCTTTTGTGGGGCATGCCCCAAAGAATTCAGCTCTATTGCCTGTAAAAAAAACCATACAATACCCCCCCCCCAACATTACAACCCACCACCCACATACCCCTAATCTAACCCAAACCCCCCTTAAATAAACCTAACACTAAGCCCCTGAAGATCTTCCTACCTTATCTTCACCTTGCCGGGTATCACCAATCGGTCCTGGCTCCAAAATCTTCATCCAACCCAAGCGGTGGCTGGCGATCCATAATCCTGCGGCTGAAGAGGTCCAGAAGAGGCTCCAAAGTCTTCATCCTATCCGGGAAGAAGAGGCGATCCAGACCGGCAACCATCTTGATCCAAGCGGCATCTTCTATCTTCATCCGATGAGGAAAGGCTCCATCGTGAAAACCTCCAGCGCGGATCAATCTTCTTACTCCGACGTCCAACTGAAGAATGACGGTTCCTTTAAGGGACGTCATCCAAGATGGCGTCCCTCGAATTCCGATTGGCTGATAGGATTCTATCAGCCAATCGGAATTAAGGTAGGAAAATTCTGATTGGCTGATGGAATCAGCCAATCAGAATCAAGTTCAATCCGATTGGCTGATCCGATCAGCCAATCAGATTGAGCTCGCATTCTATTGGCTGTTCCGATCAGCCAATAGAATGCGAGCTCAATCTGATTGGCTGATTGAATCAGCCAATCGGATTGAACTTGATTCTGATTGGCTGATTCCATCAGCCAATCAGAATTTTCCTACCTTAATTCCGATAGGCTGATAGAATCCTATCAGCCAATCAGAATTCGAGGGACGCCATCTTGGATGACGTCCCTTAAAGGAACCGTCATTCGTCGGGAAGTCGTCGGAAGAAGAAGATGGGTCCGCGGTGGAGGTCTTCAAGATGGAGCCGGTCGTCATCGGATGAAGATAGAAGATGCCACTTGGATCAAGATGGTTGCCGGTCCGGATCGCCTCTTCTTCCCGGATAGGATGAAGATTTTGGAGCCTCTTCTGGACCTCTTCAGCCGCCGGATGATGGATGTCTAGCCCCCGCTTGGGCTTGGATGAAGATTTCGGAGCCTGGAACGATAGGTGATACCTGGCATGGTGAGGACAAGGTAGAAAGATCTTCAGGGGCTTAGTGTTAGGTTTATTTAAGGGGGGTTTGGGTTAGATTAGGGGTATGTGGGTGGTGGGTTGTAATGTTGGGGGGGGTATTGTATGTTTTTTTTTTTACAGGCAAAAGAGCTGAATTCTTTGGGGCATGCCCCACAAATGGTCCTTTTAAGGGCTGGTAAGGTAAAAGAGCTTTGAACTTTTGTAATTTAGAATAGGGTAGGGCATTTTTTTATTTTGGGGGTCTTTGTTATTTTATTAGGGGGCTTAGAGTAGGTGTAATTAGTTTAAAATTGTTGTAATATTTTTCTAATGTTTTGTAAATATTTTTTTATTTTTTGTAACTTAGTTCTTTTTTATTTTTTGTACTTTAGTTAGTTTATTTGATTGTATTTATTTGTAGGAATTTTATTTAATTTATTTATTGATAGTGTAGTGTTAGGTTTAATTGTAGATAATTGTAGGTAGTTTATTTAATTAATTTATTGATAGTGTAGTGTTAGGTTTAATTGTAACTTAGGTTAGGATTTATTTTACAGGTAATTTTGTAATTATTTTAACTAGGTAACTATTAAATAGTTCTTAACTATTTAATAGCTATTGTACCTGGTTAAAATAATTACAAAGTTACCTGTAAAATAAATATTAATCATAAAATAGCTACAATATAATTATAATTTATATTGTAGATATATTAGGATTTATTTTACAGGTATTTAGCTTTAAATAGGAATAATTTATTTAATAAGAGTTAATTTATTTAGTTAGATTTAAATTATATTTAACTTAGGGGGGTGTTAGTGTTAGGGTTAGACTTAGCTTTAGGGGTTAATAAATTTATTAGAATAGCGGTGAGCTCCTGTCGGCAGATTAGGGGTTAATACTTGAAGTTAGGTGTCTGCAATGTTAGGGAGGGCAGATTAGGGGTTAATACTATTTATTATAGAGTTATTGAGGCGGGAGTGAGGAGGATTAGGGGTTAATACATTTATTATAGTAGCGCTCAGGTCCGGTCGGGAGATTAGGGGTTAATAAGTGTAGTTAGGTGGAGGCGACGTTGGGAGCGGCAGATTAGGGGTTAATAAATATAATATAGGGGTCGGCGATGTTAGGGCAGCAGATTTGGGGTACATAGGGATAATGTAGGTGGCGGGGGTGTCCGGAGCGGCAGATTAGGGGTTAATAATAATATGCAGGGGTCAGCGATAGCGGGGGCGGCAGATTAGGGGTTAATAAGTGTAAGGTTAGGGGTGTTTAGACTCGGGGTACATGTTAGAGTGTTAGGTGCAGACGTAGGAAGTGTTTCCCCATAGCAAACAATGGGGCTGCGTTAGGAGCTGAACGCAGCTTTTTTGCAGGTGTTAGGTTTTTTTTCAGCTCAAACAGCCCCATTGTTTTCTATGGGGGAATCGTGCACGCGCACGTTTTTGAAGCTGGCCGCGTCCGTAAGCACCGCTGGTATAGAGAGTTGAAGTTGCAGTAAATATGCTCTACTCTCCTTTTTTGGAGCCTAACGCAGCCATTCTGTGAACTCTAAATACCAGCGGTATTTAAAAGGTGCGGCCAGAAAAAAGCACGCGTAGCTAACGCACCCCTTTGGCCGCAAAACTCTAAATCTAGGCGTCTGTGTGTTAGGAATTCTTGTTCAGATGTTTACTGTGATTTGTTTACTGTTCTAACTTTAGTAAATATGATTACTAATAGCAACTCTCCTGTAATTTTTTAAATGCAAAATCAAACACAACCAAATCTGGCTATGTCAAATAGGAATCAACAAATGTGGGGTCAGTAACCTCACATCTGACTTGCTAGTTATGAACATTATGTTAGAGTGGGGTCAAAATAGCATGAATCGATCAGGCAGAATTTAGTGTCATTATGTCTTTCTACTGTGTTGTGAGCTATGTGGAAAATCAGTTGCTTAGAAAAAGAGGGGTTTTATGGGACAAACAGAAGTGCTTACTTATTCATCATTCTCTGCAAATCAATATACATACATGTAATATAAACCTTTTAAGAATCTTGCGGGACCCGCTATATCTGTAATAAATACAAACAAACAATTCTCTAAACATCAAATATAAACTGGGGCAAACACATATTTTCATATTTATATATAACCATTTCAAAACTTTGGGCATATGTCTGCCCCAGCAGATTCACTTAATACCCTATATGACTTTTTCATAACTGTGAACATACATCTATCCCTGAGTACTTTTTGTCATGTTTGTTTCCCAAAATTATTCCTTATTTTATCCCAGATATGCTATATAATATCAGGAGTCCTTGCTCTCTTCTAATAAAACATCTGTTTTATTAGAAGAGAGCAAGGGCTCCTGATATTATATAGCATATCTGAGATCTATTCTATTAACCATGTTATATTGGTTGCTATTAATAAGTTACTAGTGTTACCCTAATACTGAAGAACGCTATGTAACTATACAAAAGATCTAAAAATAGCACAGTACTATCCTATTCCTGTAAATCTCTCAATCTGCAATTTAATTGCTTCATAGGAAGCATTAATACTTATCAGGTCATATGTGGCACTTCGGAAGTCCTTCATTACGCTACTTTTTCTATGTCCTATTTGGATTTGGATCCTGATTTTCTCTTGGAGTTTGGTCTAGAGGGGGGTTCTTGGTCAAATCAGGTAGTTGGATGTCAATCGATCTGCAGAATTCTGTTAGATCTTCTAGTGTTCTAAAGATGGATTGGGTACCATTTCTGGTGGCAATAATGCTTACTGGAAAACCCCACTTGTACGGGAATTTTATGCACCTGAAGATCCACAGTAATACATTGTAGGTCTCTTCTCTTTTGTAAGGTAGCTTGACTAAGATCTGAGAAAATCTGTATAGGAAATCCAGCATGCGTCAAGTTCTTAGTTGTTCTTGCTTTTTGAGAGATCTCTTCTTTGTCCTTGTAGTTAAGGAACAATAACGTCCCTGGGGGGTGCCGTAGGTGATGGTTTAGGCCCCAGGGTCCTGTGAGCTCTTTCTATGGTAATGTTCATCGAATTTGGTGTGCCCTTCAGTGTTCTAAATAGGTCTTGCAGATATCCGTCTATGGAGAAATTTGTGACGGTTTCTAACACCCCCCGTATCCTTAAGTTATTCCTCCTGCCTCTGTTGTAAAAGGTCTTCAATCCTAGACAACAGGAATTGGATGTTCTCATTGTGTTCCTTCAGTTGTGTATTTTCTCTCATGTTTTTCCTTAGAGATTCTTGATTTTGTTCCAGTGCTTGGACTTTTTTATTAACTTGAGTCATGTAGTTCTTTAAATCTCCAAATAAGGATCTCATTTCTGACAGGAATGCATTTATGTCTTCTTTAGAATAAATGCTTTTTAAATACTTTCTGATTTGTTTGTTGTTATACTTCTGTATGGTGATCCTGAACAGTGGCTGTATGTGCTTGGGGAGATGATCCCTGCTCTGCCATATTCTCCCTGAGAGGTACTGCTTTTAAGTAGTTAGTTAGGTTAGTGTGTTTGGTAGATTTGTCTGTTTATGCATTCTTCCTGCTAGACATTACTTGTGAGCAGTTTGTCCCATAACACCAATGAGTGGCCAGACAGTGCACCCTCCAGGTTACTTCTACTATCCTGTAGATGTGTGTCAGGTTTAAATTGCAATAGTGCCCCTTTATAGCCTGCAGTATTTCCTGGTTTCTCACATATACTATGGGCCTAGCTTTGCCTTGGGTTCTGCAAGCAGTATAATCCCCCTGGTAAACAGTGAGTCTATTTTGATTATCTAATAAAGTAGGGCTGGTCGTCTCTTACAGGCAGTATGTAGTGAGTGCTTTTACTTTTGTCGCTTACCTTCTGCTGAGGTCTACTACTTGTGGGCGCAAACCTGCCTGTGTCCTGGAATAGGCCCAAACCTCTATTCTGTCTGGGGATTGTAGATGACCTCCTCATTCCCTTAATTCTCGGTCTACCTCAGAATGTGAAAGCTAAGCTATCTTTTATGTTTGTTGCAGATAAACACTGCACTCGTTGCGCGCCCCCTTAAACTTGTGATGCTTGAGTGTTGCGTGGTTAGGCCGGCCTCCGCCGTGTATGTCAGCTTGCTCTCCTTCTATACACTTACTAAATTCTAGTGCATGGCGATCGTCTGTCTCCTGGTGCTGGGGAATTAGAGTGCCTCACTGCCTGCTCTCTGCCGTTTTTCCGCACCCGATATCTGCTGCCCGCAGGGACACAAGTATGTGCGGTATCAACAGGCCTAAACCCCGGTGTCTGTCTTGAATTGTGACTGGCCTCTTTGTTGATTATCTCCTCACCCTTTGAACCAGCGCCAGGTAAACACAGCACTTAACTCTCTCTATGCTTCTTTATATTTGTTTGTCCCACACGATGTAGGCCC
This sequence comes from Bombina bombina, assembly GCF_027579735.1. Taxonomy (NCBI): domain Eukaryota; kingdom Metazoa; phylum Chordata; class Amphibia; order Anura; family Bombinatoridae; genus Bombina; species Bombina bombina. Next base: position 448,268,935 of record NC_069503.1, read on the forward strand.
ATTTTGCTACAGAGTTCAATCCTCTGCAGTAGAGTCCAACATGCCCCTTGCTTGCTCCTCTAATGCCTGCTGATGTCTAGCCACTCTTCTCCTTCATTCAGCAGAGTTTTTTACACTTTTGACCCAGTTATAAGCAAGTTTCAGATGTGAGGCTTAAGAGCCAAAAATTAAGCAGCCTTCATCCTGCGTGGCTAGACTCCCCCTAAATACCTTTTTAATTAAATGCCCCCTAAATATCTTTTTAACTAAAAGTGGTTTGGCAAGCTATTCTTATATACAGCTCATAGGAAATAATGGTTGCTGATACACACATGAGGTGCCCCTCTATTTGTTTGCCATTTATATAATATTGTTGTGTTTATTAGCGATAACATATCTATATATGTTAATATATATTTATGTTATAGTAGTCAGTATCATTAAATTATATTTTTACATAACAGGCATGCAGTTATGTAGATCTATAAAATTAATTATACTGTCTTGAATTAGAAATAATAAACTCAACATGCAACAATAATTACATTTTAATTTATACGCAAATATTAAAAAAATATGCATTCTACATAACAATGCATCTTTTTAAATATTGAATATTTATACATAGGGCATTAGCTTCTACAGCTAGTTTTAAGTTATGGTAGATTAGGGGTCAAATTTTATATGATATGCATTGTCATGTACAATGCATATTGTTTAGAGTGGTGTAGATAACTTAAAATGTATTTAATGGTTGCTTATTATAGTGATGTCGCGAACATAAAATTTTCCATTCGTGAACGGCGAACGCGAATTTCCGCAAATGTTCGTGAACTGGCGAACCGGGCAAACCGCCATGGACTTCAATAGGCAGGCGAACTTTAAAACCCACAGGGACTCTTTCTGGCCACAATAGTGATGGAAAAGTTGTTTCAAGGGGACTAACACCTGGACTGTTGCATGCTGGAAGGGGATCCATTGCAAAACTCCCATGGAAAATTACATAGTTGATGCAGAGTATGGTTTTAATCCATAATGGGCATAAATCACCTATCATTCCTAAATTGTTTAGAATAACGTGCTTTAAAACATCAGGTATAATGTTGTATCGATCAGGTAGTGTAAGGGTTACGCCAGCTTCACAATGACAGACCAAACTCCCCGTTAAACGCACCGCAAACAACCGCAAACAGTCCATTTGCACAACCGCAAACTCCCATTTGCACAAGGTTGGATACCAAGCTAGCCATGTCCCGTTCCTTGTCCTCACTGATGTCATTGAAGGTCTGTTCCTCCACCCAGCCACGTACAACACCAAGGATCCCTGAAAGGTGACAACAAGCCCCCTGGGACGCCTGCTGTGTTTGGTCTTCCACTTACTCAAAGCCACTTTCCTCCTCTGACTCCTCTTCTTCAGACTCCTCTCTCTGCGTTGCCTCTCTCTGTGTTATTATAAGGTGTGTTAAGTAGTACTATTTGTAATCCCTGTTACGTCCCCTATCAGGGGATGTGTATATGGCATCGATTTTAGGAACCGGGAGATGGAAAAAGATGCTTGGTCGGACCTCCTACTTCAAATTTGGGGCACTGCGCGTGCAATCTAATGTGCTACCAGATAGGAGTGGTGTGTTAAGTAGTACTATTCCTATCAGTTTAATCCCTGTAATGTGCCTTTTTTTTGGTTTGGTTTTTGAAGCCACAGAGTGCAGCACCAGAGGCCAGAAAAATTAGGCATGTACACATGCCTGAAAAATTAGGTATTGTTGCAGCCACTGCTGTAGCAGCGGCCAGAAAAATTGATGTTTGTTTCCCAGGCAGAAAGTGCCCTAAAACATTGCAGCTTGAACCCTAGTTGGTGGCGGATAAGTCACGCAAGTCATCCGGCATTCAGAGATAAAATACAGCAGCGTGTGGACCATTTTTAGCCCAAGGCAGCTCATCTCATCAGGCCTTTTTTAGTCGAATGTATCGCCCACTGTCAGTCCCTTCGGGATCCATCCCTCATTCATCTTAATAAAGGTGAGGTAATCTAGACTTTTTTTTACCTAGGCCTCTTCTCTTCTCAGTGACAATACCTCCTGCTGCACTGAAGGTCCTTTCTGACAGGACACTTGAAGCGGGGCAGGCCAAAAGTTCTATCGCAAATTGGGATAGCTCAGACCACAGGTCAAGCCTGCACACCCAGTAGACAAGGGGTTCATTGCTCCTCAGAGTGTCGATATCTGCAGTTAAGGCGAGGTAGTCTGCTACCTGTCGGTCGAGTTGTTTTCTGAGGGTGGACCCCGAAGGGCTGTGGCAATGCGTAGAACTTAAAAAGCTCTGCATGTCCTCCATCAACAACACATCTGTAAAGCATCCTGTCCTTGCCGGCGTGGTCATGGGAGGAGGAGGATTACTTTCACCTCTTCCCCTGTTAGATTCACGTTGTGCTGTGACATCACCCTTATACGCTGTGTAAAGCATACTTTTTAATTTATTTTGGAACTGCTGCATCCTTCCCGACTTGCGGTAATTCGGTAACATTTCAGGCACTTTCTGCTTATACCGGGGGTCTAGTAGCGTGGACACCCAGTACAGGTCATTCTCCTTCAGCTTTTTTATACAAGGGTTCCTCAACAGGCACGACAACATGAAAGACCCCATTTGCACAAGGTTGGATGCCAAGCTATTCATGCCCCGTTCCTCATCCTCAGTGATCTTACTGAAGGTATTTTCTTCCCCCCAGCCACATACAACACCACAGGTACCAGATAGTTGACAACGAGCACCCTGGGATGCCTGTTGTGGTTGGTCTTCCTCCTCCTTCTCAAAGCCACATTCCTCCTCTGACTCCTCTTCCTCACAATCCTCTTCCAGCGTTGCCGCAGGTCCAGCAAGCGATGCTGATAAGGCTGTTTCTGGTGGTGATGGTGACCACAACTCTTCCTCGTCACGCTCATCTATGGCCTGATCCAGCACTCTTCGCAGGGCATGCTCCAGGAAGAAAACAAATGGTATGATGTTGCTGATGGTGCCTTTGGTGTGACTGACTAGGTTTGTCACCTCCTGAAAAGGACGCATGAGCCTACAGGCATTGTGCATGAGCGTCCAGTAATGTGGCAAAAAAATTCCCAGCTCCGCAGAGGCTGTCCTAGCACCCCGGTCATACAAATAGTCGTTAACAGCTTTTTCTTGTTGGAGCAGGCGGTTGAACATTAGGAGTGTTGAATTCCAACGTGTCGGGCTGTCGCAAATCAAGCGCCTCACTGGCATGTTGTTTCGCCGCTGAATATCTGAAAAGTGCGCCATGGTCGTGTAGGAATGCCTGATGGCCACACACCTTCCTGGCCTGCTTCAGGATGTCCTGTAAGCCTGGGTACTTATGCACAAAGTGTTGTATGATCAGATGCACGGCACATGTGTCAACTTGTGCACAAATTCAATGCCGCCAACAAATTTCTTCCATTGTCACAAACCACTTTGCGGATCTCCAGTTGGAGCGGAGTCAGCCATTGATCCTCCTGTGCGTTCAGGGTGGACAGGAGTGCTGGTCTGGTGTGACTCTCTGCTTTCAGGCAAGACAACCCCAACACGGCGTGACACTGCCATATCCAGGATGTGGAATAGTACCTGGGGAGCTGGGGGGGTGCTATTGATGTGGAGCAAGATGCAGCAACAGAAGAGGACTCAGCCGAGGAGGTTATGGAAGAGGATGGAGTAGGAGGAGTAGAGGAGGTGGTGGTGGTCGTGGTGGTGTCACCAACTCCTCTGCAGAGCCAAGCATTCCATGCTTGGCAGCCCTCAGCAGGTTTACCCAATGCGCAGTGTAGGTGATATACCTGCCCTGACCATGCTTTGCAGACCAGGTATCAGTGGTCAGATGGACCCTTGCCCCAACACTGTGTGCCAGACAAGCCATTACTTCCTTTTGCACAATCAAGTACAGGTTGGGGATTGCCTTTTGTGCAAAGAAATTTCGGCCGGGTACCTTCCACTGCGGTGTCCCAATAGCTACAAATTTTTGGAACGCCTCAGACTCCACCAGCTTCTATGGTAAAAGCTGGCGGGCTAAGAGTTCAGAAAAGCCAACTGCCAGATGCCGGGCAAGGGGGGGACTTTGTGACATTGGCTTCTTACGCTCAAACATGTCCTTGACAGACACCTGACTATGGGCAGATGAGCAGGAACTGCTCAAGGCAAGAGATGGAGTGGTGGATGGTTGAGAGGGGGCAAGGAGGACAGCAGTGGTTGACATTGCTGAAGATGCTGGACCAGGAGGAGGATGACGGCTTTGAGTTTGTGTGCTGCTTGTACTCATGTGTTGATCCCATAGGTGTTTGTGATGTGCGATCATGTGCCTTCGCAAAGCAGTTGTACCTAGGTGGGTGTTGGACTTCGCACGACTCAATTTCTTTTGGCACAGGTTGCAAATGGCATCGCTGTTGTCAGAGGCAGACACACAAAAAAAATGCCACACTGCTGAGCTCTGCAATGACGGCATTCTGGCGTTGGCAAAAGCATGCGTTGATTGGCGTGCTGTCTTGCTGACCCCGGGTGCCGATGCATGCTGTCTGACTGTGCCACTAGCTCCTTGCGATGACCTCCCCCTGCTTCCAACTTGTCTCCTCCTCCTCTCTGTCTCCCCATCTGAACTTTCCCCCTGTTCTTCTTCTCTTCTAGCGGGCACCCACGTGACATCCACGGATGCATCGTCATCATCAACCGCTTCACTTGTATCTGACAACTCAGCAAAGGAAGCAGCAGCTGGTACAACATCATCATCATCACACCGTACGTCCATGTGTGTAATGCTGCCTGACTGAGACATATCCCTGCTATCTACATCCTCTGGCAATAATGGTTGTGCATCACTCATTTCTTCCAACTGATGTGTAAATAACTCCTCTAACAGATCAAGTGAAGCGGCTGTGGTGCTAGTGTTGGTGGTGGCGGCAGGCGGGCGAGTGGTAACTTGAGAGGTGCCCGAAGCTAAGCTGGAGGAGGATTGTGCGTCAAGGTTTCTGAGCGGAAGCTGTAGAAGATTGGGTGTCCTGTTTTAGCCATTCAACTATGTCCTCAGAACTTTTCGAGTTCAGGGTACGTGGCCTCTGAACACTGGGCATTATTCTAGGGCCAAAGGGAATCACAGCACCACGACCACGACGGCCCCTGCGGGGTGGCCTGCCTCTGCCTGTCATTTTTTTTTTCAATTAGTGGTACTATGCGTGCAAGCTACTGTGACAACAGATATGAGTGGCACTGTGCACTGACAGAAGTTGGCAAAGTAGACGCTGTGGGCCTGACACACACGCTTACAGACAACTAACTGCTATTCAATCTATTACAGTCAAAATTGTATATATTTTTTTTAAATGTATACTACTGTTACACCAGATATGAGTTGCACTGGTGTGACACTGTGCTCTGGCAGGCCCTGAAACACACACGTGTGAAGGAAACTGACTGCTATTATTTCACAGTCAAATTTCTTGTTTTTTTTTTATGTACACTACTGTTACACCAGATATGAGTTGCACTGGTGTGACACTGTGCCCTGGCAGGCCCTGAAACGCACACGTGTGAAGGAAACTGACTGCTATTATTTCACAGTCAAATTTCTAGTTTTTTTTTTAATGTACACTACTGTTACACCAGATATGAGTTGCACTGGTGTGACACCGTGCCCTGGCAGGCCCTGAAACGCACACGTGTGCAGGAAACTGACTGCTATTATTTCACAGTCAAATTTCTAGTTTTTTTTTTTTTAATGTACACTACTGTTACACCAGATATGAGTTGTACTGGTGTGACACTGTGCCCTGGCAGGCCCTGAAATGCACACGCGTGAAGGAAACTGACAGCTATTATTTCACAGTCAAATTTCTAGTTTTTTTTTTAATGTACACTACTGTTACACCAGATATGAGTTGCACTGGTGTGACACTGTGCCCTGGCAGGCCCTGAAATGCACACGCATGACGGAAACTGACTGCTATTATTTCACAGTCAAATTTCTATTTTTTTTTAATGTACACTACTGTTACACCAGACATTAGTTGCACTGGTGTGACACTGTGCCCTGGCAGGCCCTGAAACGCACACGTGTGAAGGAAACTGACTTCTATTATTTCACAGTCAAATTTCTAGTTTTTTTTTTAATGTACACTACTGTTACACCAGATATGAGTTGCACTGGTGTGACACTGTGCCCTGGCAGGCCCTGAAACGCACACGTGTGAAGGAAACTGACTGCTATTATTTCACAGTCAAATTTCTAGTTTTTTTTAATGTACACTACTGTTACACCAGATATGAGTTGCCCTGGTGTGACACTGTGCCCTGGCAGGACCTGAAACGCACACGTGTGAAGGAAACTGACTGCTATTATTTCACAGTCAAAAAAGTGTTGTTTTATTTAAATGTACACTACTGTTACACCAGATATGAGTTGTAATGGTGTGACACTGTGCCCTGGCAGGCCCTGAAATGCACACGTGTAAAGGAAACTGACTGCTATTATTTCACAGTCAAAAAAGTGTTGTTTTTTTTAAATGTACACTACTGTTACACCAGATATGAGTGGTGGCACTGGGCAAGTGGGCACAGTATACGCTGTGAGCCTGACACACACGCTGGCAGGCAGGCAACTGCAATTAGATTACACAGGGGGAAAAAAAAAGCAGACTGATGTTCTACCCTAAAAAGGGCTTTTTGGGGTGCTGTCCTTACAGCAGAGATCAGATGAGTCCTTCAGGACTGTAGTGGACACTGAATACACTAGCCTAGCTATTGATTTCCCTATTAAATCAGCAGCAGCTACACTGTCCCTCCTCTCACTAAGAATGCAGCTTCCGAATGAATCTAAAATGGATGCTGTCCAGGAGGTGGGAGTGTCTGGGAGAGAGGGTCTGCTGCTGATTGGCTGGAATGTGTCTGCTGACTGTGAGGTACAGGGTCAAAGTTTACTCAATGATGACGAATAGGGGGCGGACCGAACATCGCATATGTTCGCCCGCCGCGGCGAACGCGAACAAGCTATGTTCGCCGGGAACTATTCGCCGGCGAACTATTCGGGACATCACTATGCTTAATATTTTTTTGAAATATAAACATATATATTTATGTTTGAAATAATAGCAAGCAACCATTAAATTCCTTTTAATATATCTCCAATACTTTAAATAATCTACATTGTACATGGCAATGCATATTTTTGTCAAGGAGATGAGAAAAACACTGGAGGACCGGCAAAACCTTACCAGCCTATCTGTGATCCTGGAACTAAATGCCGGACTGGGAGAATGGCAGAAACTTTAAATCTGGTCACCCATTCCTCCCAGAAAGTAGCACCTGAAACCAGTGGTATCACTAGGTGCCTTATCAAATTGCTGACAATATACTAAAAGACTGACTTGATCCCTTGCATCATACTCACCATGCCTTTTAAGAAGCAGTGAGTCAGGCCTCAATTCTGGTCTGGAGCTGAGTTCTTGGAGCTGGTGAAGTTTTGCCAGTCCTCCGGCGGTCGTCCTTCAGGGTTTTAGTGCATATCTGTGACACATTATTTAACCCCTTAACGACCGAGGACGTGCAGGGTACGTCCTCAAAAAAAAGGCAGTTAACGCCTGAGGAAGTACCCTGCACGTCCTCAGTGTGGAAAGCAGCTGGAAGCGATCCTGCTCGCTTCCAGCTGCTTTCCGGTTATTGCAGTGATGCCTCGATATGGAGGCATCCTGCAATAACCTTTGGTAGCCATCCGATGCAGAGAGAGCCACTCCGTGGCCCTCTCTGCACCAGAGATCGGTGGCTTTCCTCGTTGGTGGGTGGGAGCAGACTAGGGAGGCGGGTGGCGGCCATCGATTGGCCTGGTCATGTGGAGGGGGGCGGGATCGTGGGCGGGGATTGCCGAGGGCACGCACGGACGCACGCACGTGCACAGGAGGGTGGGCACGTGCACGGGGAGGGAGCGGGTGGGAACCGCTACACTACAGCAAAATCTGTAATAAAAAACTGTTGAAAATAGTAAGTAAGTAAAGTAGAAGTAAAAAAAAAAAAAACGATCAGTAAGGTGGTGGGGGTTTGTCTGTGGGGGGGAAAGCTACACTACAGAAAAGAAAATAACAAAAAAAGCCCTTTTTTTTGCAAACTGGGTACTGGCAGACAGCTGCCAGTACCCAAGATGGCTCCCAATAAGGCAGATGGGGAGGATTAGAGAGCTGTTTTGGGGGGATCAGGGAGTTTGGGGGCTAAGGGGGGATGCTACACCACAGCATATGTAAATATGCTAAACATTTTTTTATTTTTTTTTTAAAAAAACTTTTATTTTAGTATTGGCAGACTTTCTGCCAGTACTTAAGATGGCGGGGACAATTGTGGGGTGGGGGAGGGAAGGGAGCTGTTTGGGAGGGATCGGTAGGTCTTATGTGTCAGGTGGGAGGCTGATCTTTACACCAAAGCTAAAATTAACCCTGCAAGCTCCCTACAAACTACCTAATTAACCCCTTCACTGCTAACCATAATACAGGTGTGATGCGCAGCAGCATTTAGCTGCCTTCTAATTACAAGAAAGCAACGCCAAAGTCATATATGTCTGCTATTTCTGAACAAAGGGGATCCCAGAGAAGCATTTACAACCATTTGTGCCATAATTGCACAAGCTGTTTGTAAATGATTTCAGTGAGAAACCTAAAATTGTGAAAAATGTAACTTTTTTTTTTATTTGATCGCATTTGGCGGTGAAATGGTGGCATGAAATATACCAAAATGGGCCTAGATCAATAATTGGGGTTGTCTACCACCCTACACTAAAGCTAAATTACCCCAAAAAGCTCCCTACATGCTCCCTAATTAACCCCTTCACTGCTGGGCATAATACACGTGTGGTGCACAGTATCATTTAGCGGCCTTCTAATTACCAAAAAGCAACGCCAAAGCCATATATGTCTGCTATTTCTGAACAAAGGGGATCCCAGAGAAGAATTTACAACCATTTATGCCATAATTGCATAAGCTGTTTGTAAATAATTTCAGTGAGAAACCAAAAATTTGTGAAAAAGTGAACAATTTTTTGTATTTGATCGCATTTGACGGTGAAATGGTGGCATGAAATATACCAAAATTGGCCTAGATCAATACTTTGGGATGTCTTCTAAAAAAATATATACATGTCAATGGATATTCAGGGATTCCTGAAAGATATTAGTGTTCCAATGTAACTAGCGCTAATTTTGAAAAAAAGTGGTTTGAAAATAGCAAAGTGCTACTTGTATTTATGGCCTTATAACTTACAAAAAAAGCATAGAACATGTAAATATTGGGTATTTCTGAACTCAGGACAAAATTTAGAAACTATTTAGCATAGTTTTTTTTTGGTGGTTGTAGATGTGTAACAGATTTTGGGGGTCAAATTTAAAAAAAAATTGTGTTTTTTTTCGATTTTTTCCTCATATTTTATAAATTTTTATATAGTAAATTATAAGATATGATGAAAATAATGGTATCTTTAGAAAGTCCATTTATTGGCGAGAAAAACGGTATATAATATGTGTGGGTACAGTAAAAGAGTAAGAGGAAAATTAAACACAAACACAGCAAAAATGTAAAAATAGCCTTGGTCCCAAACGGACAGAAAATGGAAGTGCTGTGGTCATTAAGGGGTTAAACATAGATGATAAGTTTAGCGACATAGCTTCATAGTTATAATCAGGAGGTTTATGACTTATAGTATAGTATATTATAAGGAGTTATTTTTTGACAGTAGGCAGTTAACTGGAGTGTTTCAGGGGAATGTTGTGTACACATGACATGAAGTATATGCGGTATTAGCGACTTAGCTTGGAGTTGCGGGGGGTGTTGGCTTTGATTCATATAGGTGTACGCGGTCAGGGGGAGTTAGCTGGGCGGTGCAGGGGGAGTGCAGGTTAGCTGTGATGTAGGTGTGGGTGGGAAGTAGCGAAGCGGAGCAGGGGGAGTGTAGCTTTTTTTTAATTTTTTTTTTATTTATTTGCAGGCAGGATGCAGAACAAAAAAAAAAGGGGGAATATGGAAGAAAAAGATACAGAAAAAAAGAAGCATTACATCATCTCAAGATAAAATCATAATTCCACATAATTCTTCAGTTCAATCATTCTTCTAAACTTTTCGCATTCCACAAGGAAAAAAAAATCAATTATATTACTAACCTTAACCTTTTTTATTACAAAGGAAGGGGGAAGGGAAAAGGAGGCAAAAGGAGGGAGAGAAAAAAAAAGGGGGGATAGTCCTTGAGCAGCTTCAATTAAATAGCTTCAGTATGCCCCCTAATTCCCCCTTCCTAATCATTTTCAATTAGTATTCACCATACTCCAAGAAGTACTGATTCTGTGTCCCTAAATGGAAATATCATAATGTCCTGTTCTGCCTTTGTCAAGGCTTTAATAAATATTCACCATTTTCTAAGAAAATAATATATTTGTGACTCATTAATATCTGTATCTCTTGTTTTTTTTTTAATAAATTCTATTATTTTGGAGAACTTACGTGTATATGCTTATCTTTACATTTCTGATTGCTAACAATATAGGGCGCGATAACATATATGGCGCAGGTTTCAGCGCAATTGTGGGAACCCATGCCGCCCCCTAATTTCACCTCGTACATCGGGGTATTACATATACTGCGCCGTTAGATGCTAAAGTGGCGTAAGTAGGACAAACTGGCGATCTTCTGAAATGTGCGCAAATACACATTTTAGTCGTCACAAGTAACTTACGCCAGTATTATTCAAATTAGGCTAACACTCATAAAAATGGTCCACAATTTCAAATAAAAGCGGCACATAATTCTGCTATTCAAAATTCATATATAAACCCATATATAAAGAGATGAAGGTAATACAATTATGATTTTCCATTGTTCTCTCCTCCAAGTATTTTTGATTGTTTTGAGAAGAAATTTAAAGTAAATAAGCAAGTATATGTTCACAATATAGAGTACCTACAAGCTCAATCCATTTGATTATGATGTGGCTTCAAACTATTTCAAATACACAACTAAACCTTAAAAAAAACAATATCATAGTATAATGTCCCTTTAACCTTGAGATGCTGCTTAAATGTATGTGTTTGTTAAGGCTTCCAGGGAGTTACGTTGTTTTTTTAGTCAGTGCAAGGTTTGCTGCGCCTGCAATTTGTGGCGAGATGAGAATGGAGTAGATTTTCTGAATTCTGCGAGCGTAAGTCCTTACGCTGTATATTGGATACCAAATTGCGCGTCTGTCCTATGTTAGTCTATGGTTAAAAAAAATACAGCCGAAGAGGGAAATATACGCTCGTAACTTGTATGCTACGCCATATACGTAATACCAAAATTGCGTAAAATCTGGCGTCGCTGGCTTTTGCGGGCGACACTCTATATGTAATGGAGGCCATAGAATGAATACATTTATTTTCTTCAGACTTCCATCAAGAAGTAGTAAGAAAGAAAATGTCATATATGTTAAATTTGAAATCTGCTACCCTCATTTTCTTTTAACCCCAGTGTTCCATTCTCCCCCAAAGTTTATCAGCTTCTGGAAATGTACACTTTGGACATTAATTAAAATGTATATTGTACCATTTATAACCTTTATTGGGTGTATAATATGACATATACAATAATTTCAAGTGTGATTCTCTCTAAGTAGCAGAATGAGTAGTATTATGAACCTTATTAATAGAACCTCCAATAATCTTTTCATTTATATTGCTAAAATAACCTTGCCAATTAGCAGCAATGTACATTAAATTCCTATCTCCATTTATGGAGGATATAATCTTATACCAAGGAGATATAGGAATTAAACCCTTTTTAACAATCTCAATCCATGCATCTAGTTTTCCCCAATTCAAATCCCAACCATGAATAGAGATAATATTAGTAATGTAATGCCTAACCTGTAAATAAACAAAAAAAATTATTTATTATCAAGTAAAAATTAATTTTTCAAGTCCAGAGAAGTTCTAACATTTTGGGTGTCTTTACTTATAAATTGGGTTAATTTGACGAGTCTGGACATTGTCCATCTATTAAAAATATCAGATTGAATCCCTGCAGGAAATTCTGGGTTACCTATAACAGTTTGATGATCAGAGATATTAAACTTATGACCTAACATTGTACATATCTTATGCCTAGCCCTTAATACATTTTGTATAGATCTTAGTTTTTTTATTAGTTTAGGAAGATTTTTAGGAGGACAATGAAGCAATGGTATTAATGAGTATGGATATATTATATTTTGCTCTAACTCACCTGGAGAAAAATAGCTAGAATTCGCTAGCCACTAGGGATGGGCGAATGTTTTGCAACATTCGAAAAACGGCACGAATTTTAACACATTCGTTCGTTAGAATCGAATTTTGAATGTTTACATAACATTCTAACATTCGATTTTTGAATGTTCGGTTTCGAATTTTACGATTACATTCGAAAATATTCGAATTCGAAAAATTCGAATTTAGATTGTAATAGTATTTCTAATGCTTTTTCTTTAAATGTAATATTCGAATTATGCAATATTCGAATTCGAAAAATTCGAATTTAGATTGTAATAGTATTTCTAATGCTTTTTCTTTAAATGTAATACAGTATTCGAATTATGCAATATTCGAATTCGAAAAATTCGAATTTAGATTGTAATAGTATTTCTAATGCTTTTTCTTTAAATGTAATATTCGAATTATGCAATATTCGAATTCGAAAAATTTGAATTTAGATTGTAATAGTATTTCTAATGCTTTTTCTTTAAATGTAATATTTGAATTATGCAATACGTGTATTCGAATTCGAAAAATTCGAATTTAGATTGTAATAGTATTTCTAATGCTTTTTCTTTAAATGTAATATTGGAATTATGCAATATTCGAATTCGAAAAATTTGAATTAAGATTGTAATAGTATTTCTAATGCTTTTTCTTTAAATGTAATATTCGAATTATGCAATATTCGAATTCGAAAAATTCAAATTTAGATTGTTATAGTATTTCTAATGCTTTTTCTTTAAATGTAATATTCGAATTATGCAATACGTGTATTCGAATTCGAAAAATTCGAATTTAGATTGTAATAGTATTTCTAATGCTTTTAAATGTAATATTCGAATTATGCAATATTCAAATTTGAAAAATTCGAATTTATATTCGAATTCGAAAAATTCAAATTTGAAAAATTCGAATTTCGAATGTAGACATTCGATATAATTATAAACATTCGAATTCGAAAGTGACATTCGAAAACTGTAAATAACATTCGATTTTCGAATTTTAAAGAATATTCGTTCTTATCGACATTCGAATTTAGAATTCGAATTTCGGTAATAACATTCGTTCTACATTCGAAATTCGAAAATTTGCACATTCGCCCATCCCTACTAGCCACCCTACTACTAATTTCCCTAATGAGAACAAATTATATAATTCCATGTCTGGCAGGGCTAATCCACCATATTTTTTTGGCAGAAAGAGTTTTTTTATTGCCATTCTAGTTTTGTTTTTTTCCCTTGCCAGATAAAATATGTTAATGCAGAATAAAAGTGTTTTAAAGGGACACTGAACCCAATTTTTTTCTTTTGTAAATCAGAAAGAGCATGCAATTTTAAGCAACTTTCTAATTTACTCCTATTATCATTTTTTCTTCGTTCTCTTGCTGTCATTATTTGAAAAAGAAGGCATCTAAGCTTTTTTTTGGTTTCAGTACTCTGGACAGCACTTTTTTATTGGTGGATGAATTTATCCACCAATCAGCAAGGACAACCCAGGTTGTTCACCAAAAATGGGCCGGCATCTAAACTTACATTCTTGCATTTCCAATAAAGATACCAAGAGAATGAAGAAAATTTGATAATAGGAGTAAATTAGAAAGTTGCTTAAAATTTCATGCTCAATCTGAATCACGAAAGAAAAATTTTGGGTACAGTGTCCCTTTAAATATTTATTTCTAAGGTGAATTAGGATATTCTGTAGTATACATAAAATTTTACGGAGAGAGATCATCTTGAAAAGGGCTATACGCCCTGAAATAGATAAAGGAAAATTATGCCAGTCTTTCATATCTTCTTTAGTGTTAAGTCTTCTTTCAACCTCAGCTACTATGTTACTATGTATGTATGTTACTTAAAATGGTAACTATGCAAGTTGATTAGAATTAATAAAAGAAGGAAGCCAGAAACCACCCAAGCTACATGTGCTTGTGTGCATTCTCTCTTATAAATTGCATTGGGGGTCATTATTTATATGCAAACATGGAACAGGATTCCCATCCAACCATAACTTTCTGTCAATAAGCATTTTGCCAGCTCATGAAAATAGCAGATAATGTAATATAACATTACTAAGCGTTTCAAAAAAGTCAACAAATATTTCCTGTTTTTCCTGTTATTGTTATTCGAGTGGAACCAATTGCAATGTCATATATAACTATATATATATTGATTCCCTGTATAAGCTATTTAAAACCTTGGCTGCAACTCAAATTTCAGCTGTGTTGAACGTTTAAACAAATGGAAAACAGTGTGTAAATATTGAATTTTAGTTTTTATACTGCTATTCTGACACTAGGAAGCAAGCAAACCTGTTGTTTTTCACAAAGGTATAAATTCATCCAAACACCATACTTGTTTTTGTTAAATAACATGAAATAAGTAAAACACACACACATAAATATAGACTCTATGGCCAAAAGTATTTAGATACCTGACTATCACACCTGTTTGAGCCTTTTGGACATACCATTACAAAACTATGGTCATTCATTTGGCCCTCCATTTGTGGCTATAACATCACAAGCTTTTGAAGTGTATCTGTGGGAATTAGTGCCCATTCAGCCAAAAGAACATTTGTGAGATCAGACGCTGATGTTGAACAAGAAGGCTTGCAATTGGCATTTCAATTCATCCTAAAGGTGTTGGGTTGAAGTCGGGCTCAATGCAGGATTATTAAGTCCCTCCATACACAACTCATCAAACCATGTCTTCATGGACCTCACTTTGTGCACAGGGGCACAGTCATGTTGAAGAAAGAAAAGGTCTTTCCCCAGACTGTTACTACAATTTCAGAAGCACCCAATTTTCTAAAATAACTTTGTATCTTTAAAGGAGCCACTTTGCATTCTGGTAGGTAGCATTCCCCTTGCATTTGCCAGATAGTGGGCTGCCAGATAGTGGATTAATAACTCCAGAGAACAGTGGCGGTGTGCTTTACCCCATGCCAGCCAATGTTTGGCATTGCACATGTTGATGTGATGCTTATGTACTGATGCTCAGCCATGTAAACCCATTGTATGAAACTGCTAATGCACAGTACTTGTACTGTTGTTGTTTCTAGAGACAGTTTGGATATACTGAGGGATACAACAGATGATAGACATTTTTAAATGATACATGCTTCAGCACTTGGCTGCTGTGCCTGTGAGTTTGCCTTTGTGGCTGGGCAGTTTTTGTTCCTAGATACTTTACAATAGCAGCACTTACAACTGACTGTGGCAGATCTAGCAGGGCAGGAATTTCACAAACTGACTTGTGGCATAGGCGGCATCCTACGACAATGCCACGATTAAGTCACTGACTTCTTTATTATGGTCAATTATACTGACATTGTTTTTCTATGGGAATTTCATGGCTGTATGCTATATTATATTCACCTGCTAGCAATGGGTGTAGCTTTAACATATGAATTCAATAATAATAGGGTTGTCTATATACTTTTTGCCCTATAGTGTGTGTGTGCATGTGTATACTCACAATATCTGCTTGTATTTGCATTCTGAGACAAGTAAAGCAACACAGCCCAATTTGAAGCAAGGGATTAATTTAACAGACCTCAACTTTATTATAGATGTCAGCTACCTAGGAAGGGGGTGATGCTACAGAGTATTGGTGCAACAGTCAGTTCTCTATTATTTATAAATGTATTAAAGCTGAGGGGAAAAAAATATTGTAACAATCTTCACAGACAACATGGCTGCAGTATCCTATGTAAAAGATGTACTCAAAAGCTGTGATTCAGGAAGTTTTTTAGATAATGCAGTGGGTAAGGATGTACTACTTGGAACTCCCTACCAGACTGACTAATTTGATCTCTTGGTGTGTGGAGCTTTAAGAAAATGATGTTTCCTCATAAAATGTAGATGTGGTGAATGCCAATAAAATATTTCATAACATCAAATCACAATATTGAAGGCAGGAGGTTTAGCAGATGTTTTTTTTTTAATCCACAAAGACATATGCAGTAGATGTCTCAGCCTAAGGTTGGATTTTTTGGTGACTTATAATCATTTACTCTCATTGTCATCCTTCATATAATTTAACTGATTGCTGTAGAAATGATTTCATAATGGTCAAGATGTCGCTTATTCAAACTTCTTGGTTATGGACTTTCAGACTCTTGTTCAATGAACGGCTTATAAATTATATACTTTAAAGCTTTGCAGAAGGAATGCCATATATATATAAAAAGTCCCATGACGTTTGAGTGCCTAACTGGCACCTTTTTCATATGGATTCAGTCTGTATGCAGAAAGATGTTGTAACCTAGCATCTGGGAGTCTGTTTTAAAAGCATATGCATCAATCTTATCTACCCTTACCCCTGTGTTGGTCTCAGATGTGCAGACGCCGATTTCAGCACCCAACACGCATGTGCAAAGGCCACACCCCTTCTGGGTTAAATCGCTCAATCTCACTGGTGCGCATCATAGTGCCATCTGCCAAATGTCAGTAAGGGAGTATGCTGCCAGTTAGAGAATATCTTGATAAGATTAAAAATAGTACATATGTTGATTTATACACGTCATTCATATACCAGCACAGTAAATTGTAGAGAGAAACTGTGTGAATTATATTACGTACATTACATGTAGGTAGAAAAACTTGTATGCTGTAAGGAACGGAATGATCATTGAGATGTTTAAATTAGATTTAAACAGTATCAGTGGTAGGCAACACAAATCTCATGGTTGTTGGTCTTCCATTCAGATTGCAACTTATGCCAAATCACTTTCGGCTAGATTACGAGTTTTTACGGTAAGGCTTGCGGGGCTAACGAGCAGTTTCAGCTCACCGCTCACCTACAGACAACGCTGGTAATACGTTTTTTTTTTTAAACCCTTCGTTAGCCGCAAAAAAGTGAGCAGAGAGCAAAATTTTGCTCCACATCTCACCTCAATACCAGCTCTGCTTACGGTAGCAGTGAGCTGGCAAAACGTGCTCATGCATGATTTCCCCATAGGAATCAATGGGGCAGATTCGGCTGAAAAAAAAACTAACACCTGCAAAAAAGCAGCGTTCAGCTCCTAACGCAACCCTATTGATTCCTGTGGGAAAATACATTTATGTTTACACCTAACACCCTAACATGAACCCTGAGTCTAAACACTCCCCATATCTTACACTTATTAACCCCTAATCTGATGCCCCTGACATCGTTGCCATCTGCATAATATTATTAACCCCTAATCTGCCGCTCTGGACACCGCCGCCACCTACATTATACTTATGAACCCCTAATCTGATGCCCCCAGCATCAGCAAGCCCTACATTATATTTATTAACCCTTAATCTGCCGCCCCAATGTCGCCGCAACCTAACTACATTTATTAACCCCTAATCTACCGCCCACAACGTCGCCGCCACTATAATAAATATATTAACCCCTAAACCTAAGTCTAACCCTAAAACCCCCCCTACATTAATATAATTTAAATAAATATAAATATAATTAGTATTATTAACTAAATAATTCCTTTTTTAAAACTAAATACTTACCTATAAAATAAACCCTAAGCTAGCTACAATATAACTAATAGTTACATTGTAGCTATCTCAGGGTTTATTTTTATTTTACAGGCAACTTTGTATTTATTTTAACTAGGTACAATAGTTATTAAATAGTTATTAACTATTTAATAACTACCTAGCTAAAATAAGTACAAATTTACCTGTAAAATAAATCCTAACCTAAATTACAATTACACCTAACACTACACTATCATTAAATAAATTAACTAAATTAACTACAATTAAATACAATTAAATTAAATAAACTAAAGTACGAAAAAACAAACACTAAATTACAGAAAATAATAAAATAATTACAAGTTTTTTAAACTAATTACACCTACTCTAATCCCCCTAATAAAATAAAAAGCCCCCCAAAATAATAAAAATCCCTACCCTATACTAAATTACAAATAGCCCTTAAAAGGGCCTTTTGATGGGCATTGCCCCAAAGTAATCAGCCCTTTTACCTGTAAAAAAATACAATACCCCCAACATTAAAACCCACCACCCACACACCCAAACCTACTCTAAAACCCACCCGAACCCCCCTTAATAGAACCTAACACTAACCCCCTGAATATCACCCTACCTTTAGATGTCTTCACTCAGCCGGGCAAAAGTGGTCCTCCAGAGGGGCAGAAGTCTTCATCCGATCTGGGCAGAAGAGGGCTTCCAGATGGCCAGAAGTCTTCATCCAGGCGGCATCTTCTATCTTCATCAATCCGAAGTGGAGCGAGTCCATCTTCAAGACATCCGACGCGGAGCATCCTCTTCTTTCCGACGACAACACTAAATGATGGTACCTTTAAGTGACGTCATCCAAGATGGCGTCCTTTCAATTCCGATTGGCTGATAGAATTCTATCAGCCAATCGGAATTAATGTAGAAAAAATCCTATTGGCTGATCCAATCAGCCAATAGGATTGAGCTCGCATTCTATTGGCTGTTCCAATCAGCCAATAGAATGCAAGCTCAATCCTATTGGCTGTCTGGAAGCCCTCTTCTGCCCAGATCGGATGAAGACTTCTGCCCCTCTGGAGGACCACTTTTGCCCGGCTGGGTGAAGACGTCTCAAGGTAGGGTGATATTCAGAGGGTTAGTGTTAGGTTTTATTAAGGGGGGATTGGGTGGGTTTTAGAGTAGGGTTGGTGTGTGGGTGGTGGGTTTTAATGTTGGCGGGGTATTGTATTTTTTTTTACAGGTAAAAGAGCTGATTACTTTGGGGCAATGCCCCGCAAAAAGCCCTTTTAAGGGCTATTTGTAATTTAGTATAGGATAAAAATGTTTAATTATTTTATTATTTTCTGTAATTTAGTGGTTTTCTTTTCGTACTTTAGTTTATTTAATTTAATTGTAGTTAATTTAGTTAATTTATTTAATGATAGTGTAGTATTAGGTGTAATTGTAACATAGGTTAGGTTTTATTTTACAGGTATATTTGTACTTATTTTAGCTAGGTAGCTATTAAATAGTTAATAACTATTTAATAACTGTTCTACCTAGTTAAAATAAATACAAAGTTGCCTGTAAAATAAATATAAACCCTAAGCTAGATACAATGTAACTATTAGTTATATTGTAGCTAGCTTAGAGTTTATTTTATAGGTAAGTATTTAGTTTTAAAAAGGAATTATTTAGTTAATTGTAGTAATTTTATTTATCTTATTTTAAATTATATTTAAGTTAGGGGGTGTTAGGGTTAGACTTAGGTTTAGGGGTTAATATATTTAATATAGTTGCGGCAACATTGGGGGCGGTTAATAAATGTAGGTAGGTGTCGGCGATGTTAGGGACGGCAGATTAGGGTGTTAATAAAATTTAACTAATGTTTGCGAGGCAGGAGTGCGGCGGTTTAGGGGTTAATATATTTATTGAAGAGGCGGCGATGTCCGGTCAGCAGATTAGGGGTTAAAAAATGTATTTAAGTGTTTGCGATGTGGGGGGGGGCTCAGTTTAGGGGTTAATAGGTAGTTTATGGGTGTTAGTGTACTTTTAGCACTTTAGTTAAGAGTTTTATGTTACGGTGTTAGCCCATAAAACTCTTAACTACTAACTTTTAAATGCGGTACCAGGCTTGACAGGAGAGGCTGTACCGCTCACTTTTTCCAAGACTCGTAATACCGGCGTTAGGAAAATCCCATTAAAAAGACAGGATACGCAATTTACGTAAGTGGATTTGCGGTATGCTCGAGTCGCGGAACAAAGTGAGCGGTACACCTGTACCTGCCAGACTCGTAATACCAGCGGGCATTAAAAAGCAGCGTTGCGACCTCTCATTGCTGCTTTTTAAGGCTAACGCAAAGCTTGTAATCTAGCCGTTTAGTTGGTAATTCAGCCTATGATTCGTCCAAAATCCAACTGAATATTTAAACCCCTAGGTTCCACTGTATCCAAAGTGTAGATCCACTTGGTTTCAAGTTGAAGTAGAAGCCTTCCCTGATCACCAGCCCTTCTCAAGAAGGGTATAGGATCAATGATCATTGTCCTTAGACTGGAGACACTGTGTCTGTTCATCACAAAGTGATGTGCCACAGGCTGATCAGTGGAATAATTCTTAATTGCCTCCCAGGTGGCATATATATGATTAGCCATCCTCTCCTTGAATGTAGTGGTCGTTTTCCCCACATAGAAGAGGGAAAATGGACAAATGAGTACATACACCACATATGTGCTGTTGCAAGATAACCTATGTTGGATCTTAAACCTTCTGTTGTTATGGGGGTGTTAGAATGTTGTTCCTGTCGACATGCTGTTGCATGTAACACAGTCGCCACATTTGCAGCATCCCTGTCGCAAAGATTTCAACCATGTATCCTTTTGATAGGATTCCCTAGGATCTGTTTTGACCAAAATGTCATGAATATTCCTAGAATTACAGTATACCATTCTTGGAAGCCTCACTATCCAATTTGTTAAATTTCTGTCCATCTGTAGGATTTCACATCTGTTGCAAACAGCCTTATGAATATGAGAGTGGGCTGGTGTGTAGGTCTTTACAAAGTTCAGACAGGTATTATTGGTGGCATTTCCCCCCTCTTCCTCCCCAGTAGGGTTTCCTGTGTGTGTAGTTCCAATTTCTTCCTTGCAGAGTCCACGTCCACTTTCAAGTATCCTCTCGCACAAAGTTTTTCACTCATAATATCCCCCTGTTGTGTAAGGATTTTCAGTTCTGAGTTATTCTGTACCAGCCTGGTGAGTTGTGAGGAGACGATGCCCATCTTTTGATGTGTGAGATGACTGCTAGAAGATAGTAATAAGGAGTTCCTATCCATAGGTTTAGTAAACAGAGAGGTATCAAATCGCTGACCCGTATTGACCTCTATATATATATATATATATTTAAGTTCAAAAATGGACACTATCAAGATTGAATTCCAATTTAAACCTGATTAGAGAATTGGTGCTATTGAGTTCCTGTACCCACTGTTCTGATTGACTAGCTGTCCCTGTCCATATTAAAATCAGGTTGTCAGTGTATTGAGTGTAAAAGGTTATATGTGGGTGTTGAAATGGTTTCATGAGGTTGAGTTCATAGCCAAGCATGTACAGGTTTGCAAATGTTGGGGCCATATTTGACCCCATGGGGCATATGTATCAAGCTCCGAATGGAACTTGATGCCTTGTGTTTCTGGTGAGCCTGGATTGCCAGAAACAGAAAAGACTGCTGCTCCATAACCTGTCCGCCTGCTCTGGCACACATCGCCACAATACAACCCAATTGAGTATGATCGGGTTGATTGACACCCCCTGCTGGCAGCCCATTGGCCGCGAATCTGCAGGGTGTGGCATTGCACCAGCAGCTGTTGTGAGCTGCTGGTGCAATGCCTAATACGGTGAGCGTATTGCTCGCCGTATTCAGCGAGGTCTGGCGGACCTGATCCGCAGTGTCGGATCAGGTCCGCCAGACCTTGATAGCTAGAGGCCCATATCTGTACCTGACAATTGTAGGTAAACATCATTTTCATTTGAAATAATTTTTTGCAAGGCAGTGTTCCATTAATTTGATTAAAAATTAAAGGGGTGGACCATTATAGTCCTCAGACTATATATATATATTTTTATTTCTTAGCTATAACATTGGTTAAGTGGATAGCTGAGCTACAAATGTTCTCTGGTGTCCCTATTTGATTTGTAATGAAAACAAAGTTGTTCTTTGGCCAGTACCTAAATATTTTCTCCTGATACAACATTACGCAGCAAAATGTATTTATATATTGTGCGTAGGCCACTCTCTTCATACCAGATGCATACTGACCGAATCCTGGTATTAATATAGGTACATGATAAAGGGTTTCAATGTACATTGTATCCTCTTAGTTTATCAGAAGAAGAAGAGGTATATCCTAAAATAGGCAACAGATTTATTCTTCATAGTTTAGGCAGTGGAAGCATATGTGTCTTCTGTGAGTACTTCTACAAAAAAAGGTTACTTCACAAATATCTGAAAAATAATAGGTTGGATGAACATTCATTAAAAGATGCCAAGTTGAACAGAAAGGTTCCGAAAAAGTATATTTTTATCATTAATTTCATGATATAAGTGCTTTCTCATTCTACCTGTCCTTATTTGTATTGCTTTTTATATTAATAGGACCCCATGTACTAAGCCATGTGCAGACAAGGTGTGTCAAACATGCAGTGGATACTATACTTCTGCTGGCCAGAAAAATCATTACACACACTCACTTGAATGTGCAATGCTGCCCTCTTCTTTCATGCAACCATTTCCACAAGAGAAGGGCCTGTTAATTACCCCAAAGAATGTGTTTGGTGATTTATATTCGCCAACTCAAAGGAGTTGGAGAGGGTAAGAAGCAGCGGTCTGGTGACATTGCAGAAAGCAGACTCTAATGTACGAGCCTGTCCCACAAGTACTCAAAAGCAGCATAAACTGCTTAGAAAAAAATCCTGTTGGAACAGAAGAAAGAGACACCACATAAGATAATATTGTCTGCACAGATGACAAATGAAACACAGAGAGATACTCCCCCTTGGGGATGGCTACTCACAGAAGCAGCGGCACAACCGGAGTGCCTAGCTGGGCAGTACGGGACCAACAGAGTGACCCAATAGACTTGAGGTGAAGCTCAGAATGTCAGACGTCAAGTTATGTGGTAACGGAGACCAGTCTCAGCAACGGATGCTCACAATGAAAAGCCAGTCAACAATGCACTGCAGAATGGTGTACAAAGGGAGGCGTCACAATAGAACCATATAGGTCGATAAGTATAGACCAAAAGATCGTCTTAGTGGTTTCCTATTGTGCATCTGAAATCCCAGACAACAGCTTTTCTCCTACAAAATAAAAGTGAACTAAAACAAATATTGGGCTACAATCGTTTCCAGCACTGAGGTCCCATACACTGCTTAGTACAGTAAGCACATCATTTCTATATCACAGTGTGGTCCTCTAAGTAGCACTTTCCAGGCATCCATTATATTTTCATCCTTTACTTGTAAATTAAAATGGTATTAGCTATGAATAGGGGCATCTTACACAAAATAAAAAGTGGGGATTTGTGTTTCTATTCATTACATAAAAGGGGAACAAATATTCAAAAGAAAATGACAAAAGTTCATTTTTTTTCTTCTTTTTTTTGCCTGGGTTGGAGATATTATTTATTTATCTTATTATTTTTACTAATCGATCATTTTGAAGATTCAGATCCACAAAAAAGTCTGACTTTAAATCCATCTGTATTCTGATAAATGCAAATAACATTGTCATATTGTAAAATGCTGGTATAAATGGTATGTTTATTTTAAAGGCAGGTTACATAATAGGAAATTGTGCAATGTACTGGCAATTCATAAAGAGTAAAACTCCTGAATGTCTTCAAAATTATTCTAAACACAGATAGTAATACCATCCTAATCAAAAACTTACAAAAGTTTTATCATGAGATGTAGGACACAGAATAGAAGGTACAAAGCTATTTTATTGCAGAGCATAGAAGTATACAGCTTGCACAACACATCTAACTTAGGCCTAGATTTGGAGTTTGGTGTTAGCCGTGAAAACCAGCGTTAGAGGCTCCTAACGCTGGTTTTAGGCTACCGCCGGTATTTGGAGTCACTCAAAATAGGGTCTAACGCTCACTTTTCAGCCGCGACTTTTCCATACCGCAGATCCCCTTACATAAATTGTGTATCCTATCTTTTCAATGGGATCTTTCTAACTCCGGTATTTAGAGTCGTGTTTGAAGTGAGCGTTAGACATCTAACGACAAAACTCCAGCAGCAGGAAAAAAGTCAGTAGTTAAGAGCTTTCTGGGCTAACGCCGGTTTATAAAGCTCTTAACTACTGTGCTCTAAAGTACACTAACACCCATAAACTACCTATGTACCCCTAAACCGAGGTCCCCCCACATCGCCGACACTCAAATAAATTTTTTTAACCCCTAATCTGCCGAACGCCACCTACGTTATCCTTATGTACCCCTAATCTGCTGCCCCTAACACCGCCGACCCCTATATTATATTTATTAACCCCTAATCTGCCCCCCACAGCGTCGCAGCCAGCTACCTACAATAATTAACCCCTAATCTGCCGACCGCAAAGCGCCGCCACCTACGTTATCCTTATGTACCCCTAATCTGCTGCCCCTAACACCGCCGACCCCTATATTATATTTATTAACCCCTAATTTGCCCCCCACAACGTCGCCTCCACCTGCCTACACTTATTAACCCCTAATCTGCCGACCGGACCTCACCGCTATTCTAATAAATGTATTAACCCCTAAAGCTAAGTCTAACCCTAACACTAACACCCCCCTAAGTTAAATATAATTTTAATCTAACGAAATTAATTAACTCTTATTAAATAAATTATTCCTTTTTAAAGATAAATACTTACCTGTAAAATAAATCCTAATATAGCTACAATAAATTATAATTATATTATAGCTATTTTAGGATTAATATTTATTTTACAGGTAACTTTGTATTTATTTTAACCAGGTACAATAGCAACTAAATAGTTAAGAACTATTTAATAGCTAAAATAGTTAAAATAATTACAAATTTACCTGTAAAAGAAATCCTAACCTAAGTTACAATTAAACCTAACACTACACTATCAATAAATTAATTAAATAAACTACCTACAATTAACCTAACACTACACTATCAATAAATTAATTAAATACAATTCCTACAAATAACAACAATTAAATAAACTAGCTAAAGTACAAAAAATAAAAAAGAACTAAGTTACAAAAAATAAAAAAATATTTACAAACATAAGAAAAATATTACAACAATTTTAAACTAATTACACTTACTCTAAGCCCCCTAATAAAATAACAAAGCCCCCCAAAATAAAAAAATGCCCTACCCTATTCTAAAAAACTAAAGTTCAAAGCTCTTTTACCTTACCAGCCCTGAAAAGGGCCCTTTGCGGGGCATGCCCCAAGAAGTTCAGCTCTTTTGCCTGTAAAAAAAAACATAAAATACCCAAGCCCCCCAACATTACAACCCACCACCCACATACCCCTAATCTAACCCAAACCCCCCTTAAATAAACCTAACACTAAGCCCCTGAAGATCTTCCTACCTTGTCTTCACCTCACCGGGTTCAACGATCTGTCCAGAAGAGCTCCTCCGATGTCCTGATCCAAGCCCAAGCGGGGGGCTGAAGAGGTCCATGATCCGGCTGAAGTCTTCATCCAAGCGGGAGCTGAAGAGGTCCATGATCCGGATGAAGTCTTCATCCAAGTGGGAGCTGAAGAGGTCCATGATCCGGATGAAGTCTTCTATCAACAGTCGGCAGATTAGGGGTTAATAATTGAAGTTAGGTGTCGGCGATGTTAGGGAGGGCAGATTAGGGGTTAATACTATTTATTATAGGGTTAGTGAGGCGGATTAGGGGTTAATAACTTTATTATAGTAGCGCTCAGGTCCGGTCGGCAGATTAGGGGTTAATAAGTGTAGGCAGGTGGAGGCGACATTGTGGGGGGCAGATTAGGGGTTAATAAATATAATATAGGGGTCGGCGATGTTAGGGCAGCAGATTAGGGGTACATAGGGATAATGTAAGTAGCGGCGGTTTACGGAGCGGCAGATTAGGGGTTAATAATAATATGCAGGGGTCAGCGATAGCGGGGGCGGCAGATTAGGGGTTAATAAGTGTAAGGTTAGGGGTGTTTAGACTCGGGGTACATGTTAGAGTGTTAGGTGCAGACGTAGGAAGTGTTTCCGCATAGCAAACAATGGGGCTGCTTTAGAAGCTGAACGTGGCTTTTTTGCAGGTGTTAGGTTTTTTTTCAGCTCAAACAGCCCCATTGTTTCCTATGGGAGAATCGTGCACGAGCACGTTTTTGAGGCTGGCCGCTTGCGTAAGCAACTCTGGTATCGAGAGTTGAAGCTGCTTTAAAAATGCTCTAAGCTCCTTTTTTAGAGCCTAACGCAGCCTTTATGTGGACTCTCAATACCAGAGTTATTTTTATGGTGCGGCCAGAAAAAAGCCGGCATTAGTTTTTCGGGTCGTTACCGACAAAACTCCAAATCTAGCCGGTGATGTCACACTCCCACTATCATCACATCTTCCCCCTTTTCAAAGGACAAAGCAGGACAAGGTATTCAAGAAGCATACAAAAATAGTCTTGTTTATTGTACAACACATATCAAGTTATAAGAGAATATATATGAACAACAAGAAATGTGATTGGGGTAGACTACCCTAGTCCACAGTGACCATTGGATTATTCTGCCCATTCTTTTGGTCACTGCTCTAACTAGTGCTAATACTGATAGTGGGCTGGAAGTTTCACCACTCTTTCACTTGGCGTAATTTTACATGAACTGTCCTCTGATACAGAAGAATGTGATTGAGAGTCTTCTGGAAGCAAATAAGTATTCCCACTGTGATTTGAGGGGAAGGCACCCCTCTTAAAACAGGGGATCCCGCCGGCTGTTGCGCTGAGGCATTCAGTCCCAAACTCTCAGGTACTGACTGAAGATGTCTTCTATTTCGACATGTGACTCTCCCTCCATCAGTAAGGACTACGTAAGACCTTGGTTCTGGAGAGCATCAAATTACCGTAGCAGGTGTCTTCCATATCTTTTCATCATCCAGTTTAACTCTGAAACTTTGGCCCACATTCAGCTCCTGCAAGGGCCTCACAGAGGGTTTTCTGTCGTACAAGAATCGGTAACCCCTTTTTGTCTCCTCATCCCTCCTAAGGACCTCATCCCGAGGAACAGAGCTGGTTGACTTGAAGACTCCCACAGAGGGTAAAGTGTTGCGAATCTGACGTCTTAGCATCAGCTGTGCAGGGTTTAAACCAGTGGCTTGAATGGGAGTCACCCTATAGGCCAAGAGAGCTAGGTATGGCTCAGATTGCTTCAAAATGAACTTTGATGTTTGAACTGCCCATTCAGCCATTCCATTGACCTGCGGGTAATGTGGACTTGACATAGAATTTACAAAATTATATATTTTTTTAAAATACTGTTTTTATTGGGAAAAAAGAGAAAGTTATCCAGTACAAGTTGGAACAAGGTGTCCAAGACAATACAGTGACATAAAAATCGACTGTTGTACATTACAGTGTATACAGTAATACATTTGTGAATCAGATTTCTCAATCCCCTTAACCTTTAACTTTTTCTCTCTTGCTATGATCTAGCAAATAGTGCAAACCTTCATTAACTATACAAAACTCAACCAGTAACATTGATCCGTTCAGCTGAATGTTAATTAATCCAGTCAGGCAGAGTGCGTAAATCTTGGGTATATTCTATGTGGGGAAAAAAAAAAAAAAAAAAGGAGAACCGTCTATATAGCTATTCTCTCTCTCTCTCCCCCCCCCGTCACCCCACATCTGGTATAGGAACCCCCATTCACCTCTCAAAAAGGCCGAGAGCATATATTCAGTGTGTGCAAAGGGAGTCAGTATTTGTTTCTGGGCATCTAAGCTCAGAGTTACAATATATTCCCGCCACTTATTTATGAAGTGTTTAAGTCTTTTATTAGTGTCCATCTTGGTGTCTAGCTGCTCAATGAGCATCTGTTTGTGTAGGGTGCGTTTAAACGTGGTAAAAGCAGGGGCAGCGCTTTCAGTCCACACCCTTAGGATAACCTTCCTAGCTATCAGAATGATGGTAGTGAGCAGGGGGACGACCTTAGGCCTCTGTTCCCTCCACTCCAAAAGACAAATTTGTTCTATGCCAATTTGAACTCTAAGCTTAATGACTCTGGTGATCCAGAAGGAAATCTTACCCCAGAATTGTCCAACTCGCGGGCAGGTGAGAAAGTAGTGAATGAAATCCGGGTCGCTAAGTCTGCATTTACTACACTCGTTTATCACTCTAGGGTCCCACTTAGATAGCCTCCTTGGAATAATATAGTCCTTATGTATCATTCTAATCTGGGATTCTCTAAGAGTCATGGATAGGGTCGCCTTTCTAACATTCTCTATGCTCTGTTGAATCGCCTCAACAAGGTCCTCCTTGCCCAGGCTGTCTCTCCACTTGTTCCCTAGCAAGGTCAGATTTTTAGATTCAGTTGGATTTAGCAAAGTTTTATATATCCCTGAAATGGTGAAGTTACCAATTCGGAATGAGGTTAGTGATGCACCAAATGCATGTTGCTCCCAAAATTGTGGGTCATCCCTGATCAGCTGGGTGACATAATGACGCATTTGGAGGTAAGCATAGAAGTGAGTTCTGGGCAGTCCGTATTGGGTCTGCAATTCAGCAAATGACTTTACACATTTCCTCGAGAGGTCTAGAGCATCTCCCACGAGGTTCAGTCCCCTGTCCTCCCATACGACAAATGGAGAGGTGTCCATCCCGGGAGGGAAGTTAGTATTGTTTCTCAACGGAATCATTCTTGAGGACATGCACAGATGATTCAGATGGCCGAGGGCTAGGCGCCATGCCCTCAACACATCCTTGAATAAAGTACTATCCTGTATCCCCATTGGGATGCTGTTAAATGTGGCATAAGGTAAAAATGACAGGTCTAGCGCCTCTAGGGCGTGATTCTCTAAGTCAGGCGAGTAGAAGTGCTCCGTCTTTAACTGCCAATCCAGCATGAGATGGTTGAGTGCCGCCCAGTTGTACAGATTAAGATTGGGCAGGCCCAGGCCACCCTGTAGGGGATGAGCATATAGTTTCGTCAGTGCTATCCTAGGTTTGCCGCCTCGCCATAAGAAGTTCGATAGAGCCCGGGTGTATAACATCATGTCCTTCTTAGTGATTAAGAAAGGTACCATTAGGAGGGGGTACAGGATTCGTGGCAATATTACCATTTTTATCAGGTGTACTCGTCCTGTGAGGGAAACTGGTAGATTCTTCCAGCCCTCCAGAGTCCGTTCTATATCCCGACACACTTTCGCAACATTAGATTGGTAAAGAGTTTGGGTGTTGGTAGACAATTGGATACCCAGGTAGGTCATGGTGGGCTGGGCCTCCTGAAAAGGATATGTCACTGATTGGACTCGATGTTTTCGTAGCCACAGGATCTCCGATTTGGTTTCATTTATTCTGTAGCCCGAAAAGGCCCCAAATGCCTCAATTGTTGCCAATATCTTAGGGACATATTTTGCTGGATGCTCTATAAATAGTAGCATATCATCCGCGTAGAGTGCGAGGTGCAATCTTGTTTCCCCTATCGAGATACCCGGATATACCTTGCGTAGCTTAACAGCCAAGGGCTCCAGGGCTATATTAAAAAGGAGGGGAGAGAGGGGACATCCCTGACGGGTGCCCCTCTGTAGGATGATGCGTGGGGAGAACAGACCATTGGCCATGACATGGATCCATGGTGCTGAGTAGATGTTACCAGCGTAATGGAGAAACGAGCCCGAGAAGCCAAAGCGTCGCAGCACGTCGAGAAGATGACTCCATTCCACTCTGTCAAAGGCCTTCTCTGCGTCCAAGGACAGCAGGAAGGCCTCCGATTCCCCCCTAGCTCTCCGAGTCTCAGGTCCGGTCTCAAAGTGTGCCATCGCATGGAGCACCCTTCGCATGTTTGTCACCGAAGTTCTGTGGCACATGAATCCAGTTTGGTCTGGATGAATAATGTCTGTCAGGATTACTTTCAATCTATTGGTCAAGATTTTCATTAATATCTTGTAATCCGAATTTAGGAGGGAGATAGGGCGGTAGGATTCGGGTAGGCCAGGGTCTTTCCCAGGCTTCGGAATAAAAGCCACATGTGCCATTGTAAACGCTTTAGGGGGGGACACTAGGTCTTTGTAATATAAGTTAAATAGTTTGGTTAGAGTGGGCGTGACCTGAGACTTTAAAAGTTTGAAGAATTCAATGGGTAAGCCGTCCGGGCCTGCAGTCTTCCCGTTGGACATTGAGGAAATAGTTTTCAAGATTTCCTCTGAGGATATTGGGGTGTTAAGGGCCGCAAGCTGCTCATCTTTAATTTGTGGCAAATCTATGTCTCTCCAGAAAGTCTCGATAGTCTCCTGATGAGGCAACTGCTGACTAGCATATAGAGTGGAGTAGTATTTCGCCGAGGCTTCAACTATGGATTCTGGAGTTTTGTGGGTTTTGCCACGGTAGGAGATGGCTGCAATCGGTTTGCGCGCTGTCCGCCTGTTTATTAGTGAGGCTAACAGCCTGCCAGATCTATCCCCTCCCCTGTAGTATTTGGCACTGGATCGGAGAAGCTGTGCAACCGCTTGATGGTTCAAAAACGCATCCAGCTCGCCCTTTTTAGTAAGGTAAACATCCTTCAAGGACTGACAGAGATCGCTGCAATATGCTTGATAAGACTCTGTCAGGGCTTCTTGCAGACTTTGCAGCTTCGCCTGCGCTTTTTTCCGTAGTGCCGCCACGTATGAGATAATATCCCCAGTCAGGACTGCTTTCGCTGCGTTCCAGAACAACTCTGGATTGTCCCGATGAGCGGAGTTGTCCGTGTAGTAGTCGTTCCACGCGTGGGTTAGATGCTTTGAAAAGGCATCAGAGGTATACAGATACCCCGGGAATCTAAGCGTGTGTTTGTTGGAGACCATGGCTCCAACCGTTATTACCAGTTCGACCGGCGCATGGTCAGAGACCACTACATTGTGAATCTTAATTTTGGTCACTCGCGAGACGAGATTAGAAGCGATCATAAAGAGGTCTATACGCGACAGCGTTGGCGTGGCCCTAGATATGCAAGTGAAGTCTTTGCTTTCAGAATTTCGCAGCCTCCAGACATCAACAAGTTGTAAGGAGCTCGACAGTCGAGAGAATATCTTCCGCTCAAAAGTGCCCTTACCTCCAGGCCTTCTCCTCTCCCCCAGGCGTTCCGGGTCCCACATCGTGTCGCAGGCGGGGCTCGGAGCCAGATTAAAGTCTCCCCCTAGCACAATATCCAGGCCCAGATAGGGAGCAAGTGTTTGAATGAGTCTTGTCCAGAAAGCTGTGGATTTCCCGTTTGGGGCATATATGTTACATATCACTAGTATTTTTTGGTGCACTCTGACCTTGACCACTAGAAATCTCCCTTCTGTGTCTTTATGCGTGTTTAGAATCTCGACATTTCCCCTTCTCCCAAAAAGAATTGCTATGCCTCTACTGGAGTTAGTGTAAGAAACGTGTTCCACCTGTCCCACCCAGTCCCTTCTAAGCTTTTCATGTTCCACCTCAGAGAGGTGTGTCTCCTGTAGTAGTGCGATGTCTGTCCCTAAACGTCTTAAATGAGTCAGTATGGTGCTTCTTTTAGTGGGGGAGTTGATCCCTCCAACGTTCCAGGTTATAAACCTTACCGCCATTTAAATGTCCATGTGTGGATCCATATCAAGCCAGTCACCCGAGGGAGGGAAGGGAAGAGAAAAAAAATAAATAAAAAAAAATAAATAAAAATAAAAACCCCCCACATTCCCACTAGCCTTAGCCTGCCTGTGAGCACAACAGTATTCCTTATTCAAAGAAGATAACATGGTAAGTTGCATATCACTCTGGGATGGAGATAACATTTTACATTTATATTGTCATGAGTATTTAAACTAAGGAACTCTGGATACGCCACATCCAGATATAGAGTCAGTGTTCCATTCCCAAGAGGGCATGATACTAATTTGGGGGTTATGCATGAGAAGCATACTATGTACCAAAACAACATATAATCATAAACAAACTTATAGTACTCATTTGAGTCTGGATGAGATATCAATGATCTTAGCTGTTCCCTCGGACGGAGAGGAGGTGCCCCCATCTACTGGTTAAGACTATGTAGTCTAAAAACTGATGAGTGTAACGCCACACTTTGCGACACCCCCGGTCCGTCCCTACGGGAGCAGTCTGGTACGAGGACCAAGGTGACCAATACAGTAAATGCTGCACAGATATATTTGCTAAAAAAAACAATATCATAACAAACTTTCCCCCCTAACATGTGTAAATAACTCAACATTTTAACTTTCCAGAACCTGGAGGACCCCAATCAGGGTACTTTTTAGAAAATCATTCTAACTCTCCCACCCCTTATCCCTCAGCCTGGGTCTGAACGGGGTGATCTAGGCAAATCTGCTCCATCTCTGTTTCTCATATTACCCAGGTACTCATTTGCTTCTCGCGGGGAATCAAAGAATTTTGGGCCAGAGGGGGTTAGCAGCTTTAGTCTAGCTGGGTACAGAAGATACACTTTTTCCCCCTTCCTGTTCAGAGCAAATTGGTGAGAATTCTTTACATTTTCTCATTAACTCAGAGGAGTAATCCTGAAATATTAAAAGCTTGGAGCCTTCAAACAATACAGGGGAGGCCTTTCTGTATGCCCGCAGTATCTCCACCTTAAGCTGGAAATGTAGCAGCTTGGTCATGACCTGTCTGGGTTGGGTGTTACCTCTATCTGCCTGCCTCTCTGGGCCTACCCTGTGAGCCCTTTCTACACTGCCCTTGAACACAGTGGGGGTTAGTTTAAGGAGCCTTGGTAAGGTGTCTTCTACAAAGCGGATAAGCTCTTTAGGTTTTACATTTTCAGGTATTCCCAGAATGCGCAAGTTATTGCGACGCAACCTATTTTCTAGGTCTTCAAGTCTCTGGTGCAGATTTATATTTTGCTTCAGTAAGACATCTAGTTGTGTGTCGTGCGTTACTATAGTGTCCTCTATCCCAGACACCCTGTCCTCCATTTCAATGAACCTAACTGAAAATTGCTTCATTTCCCCAGTTAAATGATCAAGGCCCTTTTGGAGATTTTCTATCTTTGGGAGGAAGATGGAGGAGAGATGCTGAACCACAACATGTGTGTCCATAGAATTTGCAGAGGACTCCTGCCCAACAGGGGGCGCATCTTGTAGGTGTAGGTGGTCAGCAGCTCCCTTACCCCTGCTCATATTTTTGTTCTTACCCGACATCCTACCTCCTGTCAGAAATCTATCCATGTACCAACACAATGTGATTTTGTTATTATACAAGCAGGCAATGAAAACAGTAAAGCACAATATATACAATGGGTTAATAAACACAAATCTTGTCTCCCAGCTGAAAGAGTTCACTTTTCAGATCCCCCACAACAAAGAATTTGGCCAAGAATCAATCTTTCAAGGGATCATCAGTAGTTTAGATGCTCCATGATCTGTGCTGTATTTCTGGGGTCAAAGAAGTGACAATCAAGGGTGAAATGAGATGGCTTATGCTGTAGGTTATCCTCAAAAGTCTCGCTTAGAGCTGAAGGGCCCCGGTCTTTCACTAGCACTGAGACTGTTCTCCAGGGGCAATTAAAACGTCTCAGCCTAGCTCAGCACATAGTTTATGCAGGGTTGGTATTTGTTATTTGCTCCCTGTAATTATGTCAGTGGCCCTCAGCAACTTGGGTACAAATAAAGTCGCTGGGGCAAGGCACCCTTCAATCTAGGGAGTATAACGTGGGTGGCAAGGAGTAAGCAAGGGATGAACAAGTGTTCTGTATCCTCAGCCCTCTGTACAAAGTGGAAATGAAAATGTCCCCCAGCAACCTAGATAGGGTCTGTGTGAGGAGGTGAGTGCAGTACGTTACCCAGTCTTGTCTTGGCGTCCTTAGGTGAGGAACCTTCCAGCGTGTTCTCAGAGAGGCACAATCCCCCTCTACCCTTAGCCGTTCACCCCAGGCCGTGGCAAGAAGGGCAGTAGGAGCTCACTATATCCAGGTGCGTGCAGGGCAAGATGGCGCCCGGAACTTTTGCGCCAGTGAAAGACAGCCGCAGACGGGTGAGCCCGTGTATCTTTGATCGCGGTCTATGTTGCTTCTTTCTCTCCACTGTCTGTAGGATCTCCGCCGGGGGAGTGAGTCGCTCCGTTGAACCTCAGGAGCTGTGCCTCTGGCTCACACTTAGCTCGCTCCGGATGATCAGGTACACGCGGGCATGAGGGGAAGTCGGTCTTTGTCGCCGTTACACTGGCGGGTGATCATCCAGAGCGAGAGTCTCTGCGCCTGTGTTCCAGCCTGCTGTCCCGCTTCGAAACTGTGGTTAGGGACAGCCGCCCAGGCCAAGCGGTAGGTCTGCTATATACAAGTGCACCTTATGTGCTAGCAAGCTTGCGGTGGGGGTGGATGTAGTCTGCCAATGCAAAAGTTGCCGGGTACCCTGTGTACCAAGGCTTGGGTGCATCTGGGCTCCAGGAGGGTGAGATTTTCCTGTAGTGGATGTATTTATATCAGGAAAAAAGTACTTATTAAAAGCTTTTTGCTCCGGAGATCTCACTCCAAGCTGCTCTCTCCTTAGCCCGCCCACCGGAAGTCCTACAAAATTATATTTACTGCAAAAAGAACTGAACTCCATGGAGGCAAACTGCATTCCGTTATCACATTGGTATGCCCCACCGGGCAACAAGCACTTGAAATGGCTTGACTAGTGATCTCATTCAAGGGTGCAATCTCCAAATACCTGGAATTGTAGTCAATCACAACTAAGTACTTCTTCCCATGCAGTTCGCACAAATCTGCAGCTATTTTCTGCTATGGGCCTGCAGGCAGCGGGGTTTAAATCAAGGGCTAGGGAGGGAGGGTTTGTACACTCGCGGATATGTGTCTATGCTAGAAAGGTAACAGTTCACATAAAGAGTTGAAATATCTCATAAAATATGCAAATAAATGTTGGTCCCGGGACTTCAGTCCAAATGCCCCCCACTCACCGGTCAGCTGATAGACTGATTCTCTTCACCCACCCGGGGGTGAGCCGTCCGTTTGTATAGGAAACTCCAAAAGCCACCTGGGGAACTCCAAAATGCGTGCTAGCCGGAACCTATCTTCGGCATATACAAACGCATCCGCATCTGCGCTGGTGTCCCTGTGGAAAGGCAGAGTAGAAGGACAGACGGCAATCCGTGCGAAATGGCAATGATACAAATTGCTCTCTTCGGCATTCAGCGTGTGCGTGCGTGAGTGTCGGGGGGCGTGGTAGTCTTCACCCGGGATGACAACGTAAGCAGGGCTGTAGTGAAGTGGGTATCCGTAGTCTGGTGTTAAGCCATAATGAAAACAAGGAGGAACGGATGCCCATATAGTAAGATAAAAAGTTCTTTATTTCAAAAAGTAATTAAAAGTTGCAAATGGGGCAACAGTCAAGAAAACAGGCTATAGCCCATAGGTGTCACGCCTGTCTTACACCTGTTTTCTTGACTGTTGCCCCATTTGCAACTTTTAATTACTTTTTGAAATAAAGAACTTTTTATCTTACTATATGGGCATCCGTTCCTCCTTGTTTTCTTTAAATCAAGGGCTCCCTTCTCTGAGTAGGCCGGCGTTCCCAGCAAAAGGCACATTTTGACATGTGGCTTGCCATTTTGGAATTGATCCCAGGCCACCATACTGCCATAGCTGCCCTTTTCTCTGCACTTTGTAATGCCTAAGTGGCCATCATGAATCCTGCTTAACATCTCCTGTTGCATGCTAACAGGAATGACAATGCACTCTTGGAACAGCACTAACCCATCCAGCTCCGTGAGCTGCAACCTCTCTGACTGGTAAGAGCTTAAAGAATCCAGGCTGCCCAGCTCTAGGGCCAACATTATTTTATGTACTTAATAGCTTCTTGAAGGTCTGTATCTAAACGTGTCTCCTTTCTTATTTGCTCTAGCTTTCCTGACAAAATGGATTTGAATGCTAGAACTTAATCTACATACACTTTCATATCTGATTTCAATGAAGATTCTTCAGCGGCAGCCAGTGGGAGCCTAGAAAGTGTATCTGCCACTACCAGTTGTTTCCCCAACACATGCACTGCCTGAATGTTGAACCTGAGCAGCCTCATCAGACTCTTTGGCATTGTAGGGGTGTTTTGTCAATATCATAGGAGTTGATTAGAGGGACTAGCGGTTTATGATCAGTCTCCAGACTAAATTTCTCTAAACCTACTAGGTAGCGCTGGAAGCGCTCACAGGCCCAAACTGCAGTCAGGCACTCTTTCTCAATTTTGGAGTTTTTCGATTCAGCAACCGTCAGTGTACGGGAATGGTAGGTGTTAGGGTGTAGTTTGTTCTCATTCAGCTGCAGAAGGGCGGCCCCTAGCCCATAACTGCTCGCATCAGCACTAACCACAGTCTTTTTAGAAGGGTCATAGAACCCTAACCTTTGGGCAGACCCCAGCAGGGACTTGACCTGTACAAAAGCTTCTTCCTGTGAAGGGCCCCAGACCCAGGCAACATCTTTCTTCAACAACTCTTTGATAGGGTGTAGTACTGTGGATAAATCTGGAAGGAACCTGCCTACATAATTTGCAAGGCCCAATATTTGTCTCAGTTTGTGTACATCAGAAGGACTTTTCATCTGTTCAATAGCAAGGATTTTCTCAGGGTCTGGCTTGATGCCATCTCCATTGATGATATGCCCAAAGTAACATAACTCAGATTTTCTAAAATGGCATTTCTCTTTATTTAATTTCAGCTCTGACTCTCTAATGGTCTGCAGCACACAGCTCAATCACGTGTTTTTCCAATGTAGACCCATACACTAAAATGTCATCCATGATGACTGTCATGCCCTTGTGGTCCCTTAAAAGGGAACTCATCTCTCTTTGAAAGATTTCAGAAGCAGAGGATATCCTGAAGGAGAGTCTGCAGAAGCAAGACCTACTTGTGTGATGAAGGTAGTCAGTTTGCGGCACTGTGAATCTAGAGGTATCTGCCAGAAGCCGCTGAAAGCATTCAGTGTAGACAAGAACTTCGCCCCAGCCAGTTTCAGAGCTATGTCTTCAAGAGTAGGCAGCACATATCTCTCCCTCTTCACCGCTTCATTCAGTCTTTTCAAATCTATGCAAATGCGTACATTCCTGTTTTTCATCGCAACAGGTACAATAGGGGCACACCAGTCAGTTGCTTCAACAACCTCTTCAATAACTCCCATATTCTTCATATGCAAAAGTTCTTTCTCCACTTGCAGCATGAGCGTGAACCAAATTCTACGAGGAGTGGTAATGCTGTGTGGGACTGCATCACTTTTAAGTGATATTCGGACTGGGTTGCAATTCAGTAGGCCCAATTCACCAAAAATGTCTTCCGAAATCTCATTCACTCTGGCGACAAGGCCCAAACCACAGGCTGCTTTTCTGCTCAATAGGTTGTTAACACACTGACCTCTAATTACATGTACCCACATGGTGCATGTCCTCTGCTTGTACTCGCAGCTGGCAAGAAATTTCCCTGCACAATCAATGCGGCCACCAGGACTATGAACTTTCATTGTAACTTTCACCAGCTGAGGCTGTCAAGGCAATTTTATGAATGCTGCAAAGGACATTACAGTGATGTCTGCTCCCGTTTCAATCTTGAAGGCAACCTTGGCTCCCATTACAGTAAGGGTAACCCACCAATCTTCATCTGAACCAGACCATTCAACAACACACCCTACAAAGGACACTTCTTGACCCTCCTGGTCACAATCCACCTGCATCTCTTAATGTATTCAGTTTTACGCGCCACCTTAAAATGGCACATTCGGTTACACTTTCTAAATCTTTTATCTTTAGTGGGGCATATGACATTCTGAGCATGGGTACAGTTACACCATGTGCAGTGAGCCTGCTGCGCCCATCCGCTTCTGGGCCTATCTGTTGCCCTTGGTCTACCGCTCACACTGTGCCTTTCACCTGCAGCTCCCCTGAACTGCTGCACTTCATCCACAATACTCTCAGACCTCAGATCAGCACTTTGCTTTTTCACCAGTTCACTCTGGCGGACCATTCTTAATAGCCCCATTTAAAATTATTTCAGCCTCCAACTGTAGCTTCAGTGAGACCTCAGCATCTGCAATTCCTATGACTATTCTGTCTCTGATTTGCCCTTCTTTAGCAACACCAAACTCACATAATTCAGCTAGTTCATACAGTCTGCGCACAAATGACTACACAGATTCTCCCACATGCTGATTACGTTTGTGAAAACAAGCCCTCTCATGAATCACATTTCTTTTGGGCACAAAGTGAGTTTGTTCATAACTATTTTAAAAGTCAAATTCTTCCCCTTCTTGGAAAGTAAAGGCATTAAACACTGGCTCCACATCTTTCCCCATAGAGTTTAAAAGAGAATTAACTTGTACTTCACCACTCTCCTTGTCCAGCTTAGAAGCAATCCTGAAGCGTTGAAAGTGCTGACACCATGTGGGCTAAGCTGCAGGCTGAGAGAAATCAAAAGGTTCAGGTGGGGTAAACTTCGACATCGCCATAACTCAGGAAACAGAAGTGCAGGCAAGTACTTTTAACACCATGTCATGAGATGCAGGACAGCATAGAAGGTACAACGCTATTTTATTGCATAGCATAAAAGTATACAGCTTGAACCACACATCTAACTTACAGCTAGATTACGAGTTTTGCATTATGACTCAAAAAGCATTGTTATGGTTCATAACGCTGCTTTTTCCATAACGCCGCTATTACAAGTCTTGTCAGAATAGGTGTACTTCACACCATTTTGGCCATCAGTCAACATCAGTACCGCACTTTTAAAAAAGTCCCTTTTCAATGGGACTTCCATTGCGCCGGTATTACGAGTTTTGCGGCACACCCTATACTGACAAGATCCGTACCGCCATCTAAAGTGAGTAGTTATGAGTTTTATGCTACAAAGCTGTACTATAAAACTCATAACTAAACTGTCACAAAGTACACTAACACCCATAAACTACCTATTAACCCCTAAACCGAGGCCCTTCACATTGCAAACACTATAATAAAAATTTTAACCCCTAATCTGCCGCTCCGGACATCGCCGCCATTAAACAAATGTATTAACCCCTATTCCTCTGCTCCCCGACATCATTGCTACTATAATAAACCTATTAACCCCTAAACCACCACCCTCCCCATCGCTAAAACTATTTAAATATTATTAACCCCTAATCTGCCGTCCGCCCACACCGCCGCTATAATAAAACTATTAACCACTAAACCACAAGCCCCCCAGAACGAAATATACTAAAAAAAAACTATTAACCCCTAAACCTCTGGCCTCCTACATCACTACATAAATATATTAACCCCTAACCCTAACGTAACCCTAACCCTAACACCCCCTAACTTAAATATAATTAAAATAAATCTAAATAAACCTTACAATTAATACCTAAATAATTCCTATTTAAAACTAAATACAAATTTACCTGTGAAATAAAACCTAAGCTAGCTACAATATAACTAATAGTTACATTGTAGCTAGCTTAGGTTTTATTTTTATTTCACAGCTAAGTTTGTATTTATTTTAACTAGGTAGACTAGTTAGTAAATAGTTATTAACTATTTACTAGCTACCTAGTTAAAATAAATACCTGTAAAATAAAACCTATCCTGCCTTACACTAAAAAATAACATTACAATAAAATAAAATAAATTAAATTAATCAAATACAATTATCTAAATTACAAAAAAAACAACACTAAATTACACAAAATAAAAAACAAAATTATCAAAAATAAAAACGAATTACTCCTAATCTAATAGCCCTATCAAAATAAAAAGCCCCCCAAAATTAAAAAAATTCTAGCCTACAATAAACTGCCAATGGCCCTTAAAAGGGCATTTAGCTCTTTTACATTGGCCGAACCCTAAGCTAAAAATAAAACCCACCCAGTAAACCCGTAAAAAAAACCTAACACTAACCCCGATGATCCACTTACAGTTTTCGAAGACCGGACATCCATCCTCATCAAAGCGGCAGAAGTCCTCATCAAAGCCGGCCATCTTGGATGCCGTCACTAAAGGGAAACTTCATTCTATAGCAACCATCGGAAGAAGAGGATGCTCCACGCTGGATGTCTTGAAGATGGACCCGCTCTGCACCAGATGGATGAAGATAGAAGATGCCGTCTGTATGAAGATTTCTGACCATTTGGATGAAGACTTCTTCTGGCTTTGATGAAGACTTCTGCTGCCTGGATGAGGATGGATGTCCGGTCTTCGAAAACTGTAAGTAGATCATTAATGTTAGGATTTAATAAAGGGTTTATTGGGTGGGTTTTATTTTTAGCTTAGGGTTTGGGCAATGTAAAAGAGCTAAATGCCCTTTTAAGGGCAATGCCCATCCAAATGCCCTTTTCAGGGCAATGGTTAGCTTAGGTTTATTTAGATAGTTTTTTATTTGGGGGGTTTGGTTATGTGGGTGGTGGGTTTTACTGTTGGTGGGTTGTTTCTATTTTTCTTTACAGGTAAAAGAGCTGATTTCTTTGGGCAATGCCCCACAAAAGGACATTTTAAGGGCCATTGGCAGTTTATTGTAGGCTAGGATTTTTTTATTTTGGGGGGACTTTTTTATTTTGATAGGGCTATTAGAATTGGAGTAATTCGTTTTTATTTTTTATCATTTCGTTTTTATTTTGT
Source organism: Bombina bombina (assembly GCF_027579735.1). Classification (NCBI taxonomy): domain Eukaryota; kingdom Metazoa; phylum Chordata; class Amphibia; order Anura; family Bombinatoridae; genus Bombina; species Bombina bombina. Next base: position 448,309,422 of record NC_069503.1, read on the forward strand.
GTAATTTAGTGTTTATTTTTTTGTAATTTTGATAATGATTTGATTAATTTAATTTATTTTATTGTAATGTTAGTTTTTAGTGTAAGGCAGGTTAGGTTTTATTTTACAGGTAACTTTGTATTTATTTTAACTAGGTAGCTAGTATTAGTTAATAACTATTTACTAACTAGTCTATCTAGTTAAAATAAATACAAACTTAGCTGTGAAATAAAAATAAAACCTAAGCTAGCTACAATGTAACTATTAGTTATATTGTGCCTAGCTTAGGTTTTATTTCACAGGTAAGTTTATATTTAGTTTTAAATAGGAATTATTTAGGTAATAATTGTAAGGTTTATTTATATTTATTTTAATTATATTTAAGTTAGGGGGTGTTAGGGTTAGGGTTATGCTTAGGGTTACGTTAGGGTTAGGGTTATGCTTAGGGTTAGGGTTATGTTAGAGTTAGGTTTAGGGGTTAATATATTTATTTAGTGTTAGTGATGTTGGAGGCCAGAGGTTTAGGGGTTAATAACTTTAGTATAGTGGTGGCAACATTGGGGCGGCAGATTTAGGGGGTTAATAAGTTAATAAGGCAGTTTAGGGGTTAATAACTGTAATGTAGGTTGCGGCGATCTTAAGGGCGACAGATTAGGGGTTAATAAGTGTATTTAGGTGGCAGCGATGTTAGGGGCAGCAGATTAAGGGTTAATAACTGTAATGTAGGTGGCAGCGATGTTAGGGCCAGCAGATTAGGGGTTAATAACTGTAATGTAGGTGGCGGTGATGTTAAGGGCGACAGATTAGGGGTTAATAAGTGTAATGTAGGTGGCGGCAGATTAGGGGTGTTTAGATGTGGTTTTTATGTTAGAGGTTAGGTTTAAACATAACTTTTTCTTTTTTGTTTCCACGATTGCAGGTGTTAGGCTTCTTTCTTGCCGGCTCTTCCCATTGATATCTATGGGGAAATCGTGTATGAGCACGTCACAGCAGTGCTTGTATTTGGGTGCGGTATGGAGCTCAACGCCACCATAACGCCCACGCAAGCCAGATTTTTTAAAACCTGTAATAGCAATGCTATGAAAGGTGAGTGATGAAAATAACGTACATGAAATTAGCGAGCAGCCATAACGCCATAACTTTTAATCTAGCTGTTAGTAACTGCAACATAGACTATAACGGCTATAAGCCATGCCCCCATCTAGTGACGTCACACTCCCACTCTAATCATAAGCTTATGTTCCCAGTATTAGAAAACCTTTTAGGTAGGCTGTAGAACAAAAAATTTAAAAGTTCATATTAACCGTGCTTTAAGTTCTTTTTTTGTTTGATTTCATTTTCTTTTATTTCTTTTCTGATATATTTCAATTACAACTTTTAAGCAAATAGCTACTTTATCAAATATATTATTATATTGTTGAATGCTGCTAATTGCAGAACTATGCCCCCCTATACTTTTATATCTGAAAATGTGTAAATTATATATATTTATCAGTCACTGCCTGAAAAACAGTGTTGCATACATAGAGATGCAGAAAATATTAAATGACATAACCTTAAATATCATATGTAGCTTTTCTCTATTTCAGTAAAGGATGTTACAATTTTAATAATGTAAGCATTATCTGAAAAATGTGTTAATGAGCATGGGAATGATAATGAGATAATCTAGAAAAGAGCAGCTATTAGATCATTAAATTCCAAAAGCCATCTATTAAAAACAGAAACTCTGAACTAAGCTCTGAATAAACCTGGCTAAGCATGCAACACTTCAGCTTTGCATAATGTTTTGAATATAAAATAGAATTTTATGTGCTACATTCCCTAAGTAAGAGTAAGTTTTAAATAAATGCATGAAAATAGTGTTTTTTTTTAATGTTTCTGAAGCTGAGAGTGTGTCGAGGAAAACGATAAGTAAAGCTACTGAGATTATAACAATAAATTACCTTTACAGATTTGTATATATTTTTCCTGTATCCAGTAATTAAAAATGTACTTAATTAAAATAATGGTGACAGATTCTCCAAGACGCCAAACAACTGCTCAGTAACATAAAACTTTAAAAGCTCTCTATCATACTATGCAGTTGATTTACTACATAGTGTAGTACTCAAGTTAGTAAATCAATTCAATAAAATATCATATGACTTGGAGAGATTAGTCTCTTAAGAACTATTTGAAATCATAATGAAAAATTAATAGAAAATAGGCGTCCAAGTTTAGTTCCAACTATCCTTAGTAAGAAAATGAAAATATAATTTTGCTCTTTTTTTCTCAGCTATGTTGTTCAGCCTCAGGGGGGTAGTTATCAAGCCGTCTACTTTTCTGGCTTCGCCGGCCCAATACGTCCGCCTAAGCTCGCCTACCTTCGCCGCCGCGGACCTTGAATACGTTCGCCTAAGTTATCAAATAAAGCTGTCAAAAAGCCGCGGGGCGATGAGCAGCGGACTGTGACAGTTATCACTCATCCGATCTCGCTGCCCTTCGGCTTTTTCCCAGCTTTATTGCCAATCAGCAAATCAGATTGAGCTCGCATTCTATTGGCTGTTCCGATCAGCCAATAGAATGCGAGCTCAATCTGATTGGTTGATTGGATCAGCCAATCGGATTGAACTTGAATCTGATTGGCTGATTCCATCAGCCAATCAGATTTTCCTACCTTAATTCCGATTGGCTGATAGAATCCTATCAGCCAATCGGAATTGAGGGGACGCCATCTTGGATGACGTCCCTTAAAGGAGCCGTCATTCGTCGTAGTCCGTCGGTGAAGAAGGTGGTTCCGCGTCGGCGGAAGGAAGATTCAAGACCCGGCTTGGAAGATGACTTCGCCCGGATAGAAGACCTCTTCAGCGCCTCTTTGAAGATGACATCGGCCGGATCGAAGACTTCTTCAGCGCCGCCTGGATGATGACTTCATCGGATGGAAGATTTCTTCAGCGCCGCTTGGAGGATTAACTTCTTCCGCTCCGGATGTCCTCTTCAGTTCCATCGGTGGCTCGGCTGAGTGAAGACGACTCAAGGTAGGATGATCTTCAGGGGATTAGTGTTAGGTTTTTGTAAGGGGGGTTTGGGTTAGATTAGGGGTATGTGGGTGGTGGCTTTTAATTTTGGGGGGGGGGTTGTATTTTTCTTTTACAGGCAAAAGAGCTGAACTTTTTGGGGCATGCCCCCACAAATGGCCCTTTTAAGGGCTGGTAAGGTAAAAGAGCTTTGAAATTTATTTAATTTAGAATAGGGTAGGGATTTTTTTTATTTTGGGGGGGTTTGTTATTTTATTAGGGGGCTTAGATTAGGTGTAAGTAGCTTAAAATTGTTGTAATATTTTTAACATGTTTGTAACTTAATTTTTTATTTTTTGTAACTTAGCTTTTTTTATTTTTTGTACTTTAGTTAGTTTATGTAATTGTATTTCATTGTAGTTCTTTGTAGGTAGTTTATTTAGTTAATTTAATGATAGTGTAGTATTAGGTTTAATTGTAACTTAAGTTAGGATTTATTTTACAGGTAATTTGTATTTCTTTTAGCTAGGTAGTTATTAAATAGTTAATAACTATTTAATAACTATTCTAACTAGCTAAAATAAATACAAAGTTACCTGTAAAATAAATATAAATCCTAAGATAGCTATAATATAAGTATTAATTACATTGTAGCTATCTTAGGGTTTATTTTACAGGTAAGTATTTATTTTTAAATAGGAATAATTTATTAAAGTATAGTGTAGTGTTAGGTGTAATTGTAACTTAGGTTAGGATTTATTTCACAGGTACATTTCTCTTTATTTTAGCTAGGTAAGCTATTAAATAGTTAATAACTATTTAATAGTTATTGTACATGGTTAAAATAAATTGAAAGTTACCTGTAAAATAAAAATAAATCCTAAGATAGCTAGAATATAATTATTATTTATATTGTAGCTATATTAGGGTTTATTTTAAAGGTAAGTATTTCGTTTTAAATAGGATTCATTTAGTTAATAAGAGTTAATTTATTTAGATTTATTTAATTAATATTTAAGTTAGGGGGGCGTTAGGGTTAGGGTTAGACTTAGGTTTAGGGGTTAATAATTTTATTACAGTGGTGGCGGCGTAGTGGGGGGCAGGATAGGGGTTAATAAATTTATTATAGGTGGCGACGGTGTAGGGGGGCAGATTAGGGGTTAATAAATTTATTATAGGTTGGCGACGGTGTAGGGGGGGCAGGATAGGGGTTAATACATTTAATATAGGTTGCGGCGGGTTCAGGGAGCGGCGGTTTAGGGGTTAATACATTTATTATAGTTGCGGTGGGCTCCGGGAGCGGCGGTTTAGGGGTTAATATGTATAGAGTAGCTTGCGGTGGGCTCCGGGAGCGGCGGTTTAGGGGGTAATAACTTTATTTAGTTGCGGCGGTGTAGGGGGGGTCAGATTAGTGGTGTTTAGACTCGGGGTACATGTTAGGGTGTTAGGTGTAGACAGCTCCCATAGAAATCAATGGGATGTCTGTCAGCAGCGAACTTGTACTTTCGCTATGGTCAGACTCCCATTGATTCCTATGGGATCCGCCGCCTCCAGGCTGGCGCTTTGAAAACCAGGTACGCTGGGCCGTAAAAGTGCCGAGCGTACCTGCTAGTTTTTTGATAGCTAGCAAAAGTAGTGAGAATGTGCCGCACTTGTGTGCGGAACATCTGGAGTGACGTAAGAATCGATCTGTGTCGGACTGAGTCCGGCGGATCGATGCTTACGTCACAAAATTCTACTTTTGCCGGTCTCGAGCCTTTGATAACTAAGGCGAATCAGCCTCGCCACAAATACGCTGCGGAATTCCAGCGTATTTGAGGTTGACGGCTTGATAACTAGGCCCCTCAGACTGATAATTATTACAGCCTTCATCTTGAAACATATCCTCTTGATCACTGATTATTTAATGCAAATGCAAATTAACAAAGGGAAATAAAAGAATGGGAACTCAAGAATAACAATTATTTTAAGCTGATTCCCATAAATATTGTAGTAAATCAAATATAACATTTGCATTAGTTAAAGTATAATATTAGTAAATAATAAAAAAATAGATCAATAATTAACACACAGTTCTAGTTTGCTTCTAGGACATGACATATATTATTAAAAGAAATGTGGTATCTAAAGGAATTTTATGCTCCAGAATAAAACAGTCTCGTTTAAAAAGTTGAAAGAATAATTCCAAATTCAGCCAATAACAATGGACAAGAGTTTTCATCATTGTTATAAAATTCTCCCAATATCTTTTGATTGCCATAACAAATATTAAGCTGATTATGAGTGGTTTCTTACCCCATGATGCTTACATTATATGGACTCTATTATATATTTGATGGGAAATACATATATGTTAAGTAACCATATTAGTAAATCATCAGCACCATTAATCATGTTATGATGACAATTTGTATGTCACATGAATTGCTATTTTAGTGAGAATGGACAGAGGATGAAAGGGATAGTAGTGATGGTATGTAGGAGAAATAGTAGAAAGGTTTCAGACTACAGTATGAGACTGACTAGGAAAAAAGATGGACAGTAGGAAAATATGCATGATTACTCTTATAAGTGATTGAAGTTCAATCCAATTGGCTCATTGGATGAGCCAATAGAATGCGAGGTCAATTCTATTGGCTGATCCAATCAGCCAATCGCATTGAACTTCAATCTGATTGTCTGATTAAATCAACCAATCAGATTTTTCCTACCTTAATTCCGATTGGCTGATAGAATCCTATCAGCCAATCGGAATTTGAGGGGCGCCATCTTGGATGACGTCATTTAAAGGAACCTTCATTCGTCGTTATTCCGTCGGAAGAAGAGGATTGCTGCACGTCGGCTGGATAGAAGATGGCTCCGCTCCGGAAGGATGAAGATAGAAGATGCCGCCTGGATGAAGATGTCAGCCGGTCCGGATGTCCTCTTATGCCCGGATAGGATGAAGACTTCTGCCAGTCCGGATGTCCTCTACTGTTCCATCGGTGGCCGGCTGGCTGAACACGGCTCAAGGTAGGGTGATCTTCAGGGGGGTAGTTTTTTAAGGGGGGATAGGGTGGTTTTAGAGTAGGGGTGTGTGGGTGGTGGGTTGTAATGTTGGGGGGGGATTGTATTTTTTTTAACAGGTAAAAGAGCTGATTACTTTGGGGCAATGCCCCGCAAAAAGCCCTTTTGAGGGCTGGTAAAAGAGCTGATTACTTTGTAATTTAGTATAGGGGAGGGAATTTTATTATTTTGGGGGGCTTTTTATTTTATTAGGGGGCTTAGATTAGGTGTAATTTGATTAAAATTCTTGTAATATTTTTTTATTTTTTGTAATTTAGTGGGGGGTTTTTGTACTATAGTTTAGATAATTGTAGGTAATTTATTTAAATAATTTATTGATAGTGTAGTGTTAGGTGTAATTGTAACTTTGGTTAGGATTTATTTTACAGGTAATATTGTAATTATTTTAACTAGGTAGCTATTAAATAGTTATTAACTATTTAATAGCTATTGTACCTAGTTAAAATAAATACAAAGTTGCCTGTAAAATAAATATAAACCCTAAAATAGCTACAATGTAATTATTAGTTATATTGTAGCTATATTAGGGTTTATTTTATAGGTAAGTATTTAGTTTTAAATAGGATTAATTTATTTAATGATAGTAATTTTATTTAGTTTTATTTAAATTATATTTAACTTAGGGGGGTGTTAGGGTTAGGGTTAAGTTTAGGGGTTAATAACTTTATTATAGTAGCTGTGACATTGGGGGGCGGGAGATTAGGGGTTAATAATTGTACGTAGGTGGCGGCGATGTTATGGAGGGAAGATTAGGGGTTAATAAAATTTATTATAGTGTTTGCGAGGCGGGAGTGCGGCGGTTTAGGGGTTAATACATTTATTATAGTGGCGACGATGTCTGGTCGGCAGATTAGGGGTAAATAAGTGTAGGTAGGTGGCAGCGAGGTTGGGGGGGACAGATTAGGGGTTAATAAATATAATGTAGGTGTCGGCGATGTTAGAGTCAGCAGATTAGAGGTTCATAACTATAATGTAGGTTGCGGCGGTGTCCGGAGCGGCAGATTAGGGGTTAATAGTATAATGCAGGTGGCGATGATGGTGGGGGCGGAAGATTAGAGGTTAATAAGTGTAAGATTAGGGGTGTTTAGACTCGGGGTTCATGTTAGGGATTTAGGTGTAGACTTAGAAAGTGTTTCCCCATAGGAAACAATGGGGCTGCGTTAGAAGCTGGACGCTGCTTTTTTGCAGGTGTTAGGTTTTTTTTCAGCCAGATCAGCCCCATTGTTTCCTATGGGGAAATCGTGCATGAGCACGTTTTTCCAGCTTACCGCTACCGTAGGCAACACTGGTATTGAGAGTTGAAGGGAAGCTAAATTTGGCTCAACGCTCCCTTTTCTGAGGCTAACTCAGCCATTCAGACAACTCGTAATACCAGCATTGGCTTAAGGGTGCGCTGGAAAAAAAGGCTTGTTAGCACTGCAGGTCTTTACTGAAAAAACTCGTAATCTAGGCGAATATGTTTAAAAACAATTGGATAAGATATTTATAGGAGGTGCACCTCTCAATGTCTCTCTCAAAAATGACAGTAAAAAGTACCTTAGTGGACCAAAGTCCCAAATGATCCTTTTTGGAAATTAAGCAGTTGTTTTGACAATCCCAACCGCTAAAAAATGGAGGGTTCCAAGTTAACGTGACGATTCAGACATTGCCTGTCTTGAATATCCAATTATTTACAGACGCTGCTTGTCTTGAATACCCAATTATATACATACGCTGTCTGTTAGAACTTTAGCACATCACAGGCTGTCACTTAGAAATCCATTATTTTACAGACGCTGTCTGTTGGAACTATCAACTATCGTTATTGACCAATCCCAAGATTTGGATTGCAGCAGATTCAGCTGTTAATCCTTTTTCCTATGATACACTCAAGAACAAAGTACACAACTCAAGTTCTCCTTTTGAACCAAGTATTGCTAACAAAGTCACGTTAACTTTGAACCCTCAATTTTTTAGCGGTTGGGATTGTCAAAACAACTGCTTAATTTCCCAAAAGGATCATTTGGGACTTTGGTCCACTAAGGTACTTTTTACTGTCATTTTTGAGAGAGTCATTAAGAGGTGCACCTCCTATCAATACCTTTTAAATATCTTATCCAATTGTTTTTAAACATATTGTATTCTAAAAAATTGGTTGTTTTTTATGTTAGATAATGCCTTGCAAGGTTTAGTGTTTTTTTTATTGTTTTTTATTGTTTAATATTGTAAAAAAAGTACAATAAATTGATTACCTTTTATAAAGTACATGTAGTTAACGTTCTTCTTATTCATCACTATCATTCTCAATTTGCTATTTATTTAGCGCTCACCTTATTGTTTTTTATCAGTATTAGTTTATTTAGATCTGGAGGAAGGTTGTAATTTTTAGGTGTAGCTTATATTGAGTTATAGAAGTGTTCCCCTCGTATTGTTGTTTTTTCAGTTTTTAGTCACAGGCACATCTACTACTTAATCCCATGATAAAATTCTAGACATGTGCCCAAGCTAATTGAAGGTATTTGCCCCCTATCATTCTCTGTGGGTGACCATGCTAGTTATCTTTTTAAAGGAGCAAACCCATTCAATAAATTCCTGAGGATAATGTGTTATGTTGCACTTTTTTGTATGGAGTGATAACACAATTGTATTAGGAGCAACAGAATGCATGCACAAGAGTCCTAGTCAACCCATAGATGAAGAAGTGCTAAACAAGGTGTATAAAACCTCTCATTTATTACAAGTAATATATTTGTGGTTCCAATATATATTTGCAGTGTTTCAGACAGTTTTCATGTTTCACATACCTTGACAGTTTGATGCTAGATGATTATTTCAAGAATGGTTATTCAGTAAAAACCATTAGTATAAATTATGTATACACTTCTATTGACTAAGGCTTTTGGACACCTTACATATTCATTGTGTTTTTCAAATTTAAACCAATAAAAATCCATAAAAAAAATGCACAACAACCCATTTAGGCTAAGATTCTCAAATGCATTTGAAGAGCTTAAACACCACCAATAGCAAACTTGGGGAAAGTTTGAATCCAGTGTTTAAGTCCATCAGAAACTTCACGGACTTTACGCCACTATTTAGCACCAGTGTTTATTAAAGTGTAATGTTTTAGTTAAGTTTTACAAGTATAATATAAAAACACAGCTTCATGCTTCTTTTTCTTTACAATATTTTTTGCATGTGTGTTATTACATTAAAGGGACATTTCCTAAACATATACTTAGGATTACATAGTTGATTCGCATTCTAAAACTTCCTGGTTGATATTAAAAAATATTAAAACACACTTTATGTATTTTAAATCATGTACAAACAGTAACTCCATTTTAAAACAATTAATTTAAATAAAAACTATAAACAAACAAAGAAAAAAAAGAAAAAATTATGTCATAATTTTGTCATAAATACTATACTTTATGTCAGTTGTCATAAATACTATACTTAGGGCACTACGAAATACAACAACATGGACAACTTAATCAACGCCAAGCTGGGTCCTGCTATGATCATTTTGCAATATTGTCAAATATGTTATCAGCACTACAGAATTTTGCGCAGCTATACAAATAAATAATAATAATATATATATTCTTTCTGGCCTCTGTCAGCTTTCAGCTGGTGGATACGGTGAATCATCAGAGGTATAGCCCAGTCTACTCTTTCAAAAGTTCTGGGTTATTTCCTGATGACTCTGATAGTTTACTATCAGTGATTTATTTTATAACTCTGTACAACTGTGGGAAAGCATAGTGGTAAGGGGTATTTTTATGTGCATAAAAATACATGGAACCGCTTACAAAATGCTAGTAGGCCCCCACATATAAGTCCTCTTACCTCCCTTTCCTGCAAAGCTTTTGTTGGAAGGTTTATACAACTCTAGCTGAACACAAGTATCAGCTCTAGGGGGCACAATACAGATGACTACTACAATAGTATAAAGGGTTCTAGATTAAAATACCCAAAAAGGTGTCTAGTACATAGAAAAAAAACACACAATATAGAGCTATAGCACCTCAGAGGACCAGACGATAAAAAACACAGGATAATTTCTTTTTTCATTAACGGGTAGTAGAAGATCTAACACAGTAATATAGATCCTCACAAGGAGGTATGCACAATTTAACAGTTAAGGAGAAGGAGGCTCTAACAAATGTACGTGATAATGACCAAATTGTGATTAAGCAGTCTGATAAAGGCGGAAGTGTGGTCATTAAGGATATGACACGCTACATCAGTGAGGCAGTTCACCAGTTAAGTGATGTAGATACCTATGCTGTTTTACCAGGCAATCCAACTGCAAGGTTTTCATGTGAACTTAGGCATCTTTTGGATGAGACGGTGGAGGATGGTTTGATCAATGTCCAGTCTGCTGAAAAGATTATGGTTATTAATCCGATCACTCCCTCTTCCACCACCTCCCAAAAGTTCACAAGAGCATAAGTAATGTTAAGGGTAGGTCAATAGTGGCAGGGATTGGGTCCCTTATGGAACCCTTGTCCAAATGGGTTGATTCATTTTTGAAGCCAGTTGTACCCAAATTACCAAGCTTTGTGAGGGACACTACTCAAGCTTTACATGTGATGGAAAGTATTGAATGGAAGGACGAGTACAGCTGGCTCACAATAGATGTTGTCTCCCTGTCCATTCCCCATCAATATGACTTAGAAGCCATTAGATACTTCCTTGATTTGTATACAAACCTATCTTGTGAGATGAAAGAATTTCTAATCAGGGCTGTTAAATTCTTGCTGAAACACAATTTCTTTATGTTCCAGGGGTGCTACTACTTCCAGAGACGTGGCACAGTGTTGGGAGCAAAATTTGACCCATCGTACGCCAACCAGTTTATGGGTTGGTGGGAAAGTTGCCATGTCTATTGAGGTACATCAGGTTTATTGATGACTTACTGGTCGTGTGGTCTTCTGACCTAGATCAGGCAGAATGTTTTGTAAATAACCTGAATTTAAACACTGTGGGGATCCAATTTATGTATGAATGGCAAAAGGAAAGCATTCATTTTTTGGATTTTTGGATGTGTCTCTGAGAGGAGTAGGTTAAACATGAAAAGTGATTTCCACTCTTATTAGGAAGCCCATTGCGGGGAACAGTTTATTACATGCACGCAGCAGCCATCCCGGGCATGTCTTTAGAGGCATAGCCAAGGGGCAGTTTATGAGGCTAAAAAGAAACTGCACCCTGAATGATTCCTTTCAGCAAGAAAGTGAAAGCCTCAGTCAAAGGTTGAAAAATAGTGGCTATCCGAAAAGGGTGGTTGATAGAGCCTACAAGGAAGTACAACACATGAGTAGAGAATCTATGCTCACGGATGTGTCCAGGACCTCACAGAGGGAAATAACAACTGATTGTTCTCAACCTAGATTTGTGTCCAGTTTCTCAGATCAATATGATAAGATTTATAAGATCAGAAACAGAAATCTGCCCATATTGATGGGAGACAAAAACTGAGAAACAATGTGGAAAAGGGATATGCTTTCACTACTAAAAGGAATGTCACATTGGGGAATATATTATCCCCTAGCCTTTTAAAAGATAAGTCCTCTGGGAGATCCTGGTTACACTGTACCGGTACCTACAAGTGCGGTAGGAATACATGTACTTCTTGTGACCATATACAGGTCTCAAGGTCATTTACATCATACCAAACAGGGAAGGAATTCCCAACGAAGGGCTATGTGAACTGTAAGAGTTCCCATGTCATTTACCTAGTGGAATGCACAAAATGTAAAAAGGAATATGTAGGTAGAACAACTAGAAAAGTGGTACCCAAATTCGGGAATACGTCATACATATCAGGTGAGAGACCTTGCTCAGCGCTGTCCATACATTTTTTGGAGATTCATCATAAAAACATGGATGCGTTCAAATGGAAAGCAATTTAGCAGGCACAGAGACCACCTAGGGGTCGGGATAAGCTTTCATTGCGTTGTCGACAGCAAACCTATTGGATCTTCAGGCTTAATTGCTTGGTTCCAATAGGTTTCAATTCTGAATTTGATATTATTAATTTGTGGCAAAGATAAACTCTTATGTTAGTCTGTTTCCCTATTATGTTGCCTACAGGTGATTATCTTCACTAAGGGTTAATATCACTCCAGGGATGTTTTACATCCCTCTAATTCATTTGATATTTGTTTATTCTTTTATTACTAATATCATCCTATTGATGTATATTAAATAATAAATAACAAATTGAAATTTTGTATGTCCACATGCTATTTGCTCCCTTTAAAATTATACACAGTGGGAGTTATTAGGAATACATAAGTTTTGAATTTGATTGTATAAAGGATACTAAAGTTACTTTATACATATGTATCCCTGTTTGTCTCTCGCAGTTGTTTAATTTATTTTCCTTAAGGCTGTTTAGTTACTTTAATTGTACAGTCATAATATGCCACAATTCTAACTAACACCTAGATTACGGGTTTTGCGTTATGAGTCAAATAGCATCATTATGGCACATAACACTTCATTTTCCCTAACGCTGCTATTACAAGCTTTCGTAGCACCACAAATATCCCCATCTACGCTCAAATCCATAATGCTCACCCAGACCCAGTAGTTATTGATATCCCGATACCAAAAACATTCACGAATCATTTCAAAAATATCACACAAAGTACACTTACACTCATAAAAACACTATACATTTTTTTCTTTTTTAATAAAATATTTTTATTTACAAAATATAACGGATCAAAGTTACGAGATCTCGGGTGTTTGACAAAAAATGCACACAAACCCATTTTACATTGACTTACTTAGACATGCATGAAGATACACTCATTTAGATACATCTATGTACAAATATCATCACATACATACAGAATTAGATACATACAAACAATATACAGCACATTACGTACACAAAACTTTTTTTATTATGAAATTAACACGATTTAGGTACTTTTTTAAGAAGGACATGACGTCATTCACTTTACACTCAGCACAAGTGTTGGAAGTTTTTTTCATTGCAATTTGTCACCGCCATTAAAGGGACACTGAACCCAAATTTTTTCCTTTTGTTATTCAGATAGAGCATTCAATTTTAAGCAACTTTCTAATTTACTCCTATTGTCAAATTTTCTTCATTCACTTGCTATCTTTATTTGAAAAAGAAGGCATCTAAGCTTCTTTTTTGTTTTAGTACTCTGGACAGCACTTTTTTATTGGTGGATGAATTTATCCACCAATCAGCAAGAATAACCCAGGTTATTCACCAAAAATGGGCCGGAATCAAAACAATACATTCTTGCATTTCAAATAAAAATGCCAAGAGAAGGAAGAAAATTTGATAATAGGAGTAAATTAGAAAGTTGCTTAAAATTGCATGCTCTATCTGAATCGCAAAATAAAAAATTTGGGTTCAGTGTCCCTTTAACTTCTATGGGGAATACGTGCTCATGCACGCGACTGGCCTCTTTCCGTAGCGCACGCAATATTTTTCCCCTTTAAAATTTGTAATAGCAGAGTTAGAATTGTGGCGCTAATTCATTCATTCTTGCATTGGTCCCTCTATGACAAATAGATCAAGAAATAAACTATTTGACACTGGAGATATGGGTTTTACTTGTGTGAACATCCCTAAAACATCAAATTATTTTAGGAAATTACATTACATCAGCTATAAATCACAATCAATTCTATCATCACCAATACGAAATTGGTTTCAAGAATTAAATCATATTTAAATGGACAGAAAAAATACTTTTTAAGATTTCATTATTCACAAACAGTAGGCAATTTTAAACACTTGTCTCATTTACGTCTATTATAGCATTTCATTTATTTTTTCATTTTAGGCTCACCAAATGATGATTGATGGCTGCACATACATGCCTTTTGTCATTGCCTCATACATGTGCATTGCTATTCATTCAACAAACCATATAGAAACAATGAACGCATTTACAGGGAGTGCAGAATTATTAGGCAAATGAGTATTTTGACCACATCATCCTCTTTATGCATGTTGTCTTACTCCAAGCTGTATAGGCTCGAAAGCCTACTACCAGTTAAGCATATTAGGTGATGTGCATCTCTGTAATGAGAAGGGGTGTGGTCTAATGACATCAACACCCTATATCAGGTGTGCATAATTATTAGGCAACTTCCTTTAATTTGGCAAAATGGGTCAAAAGAAGGACTTGACAGGCTCAGAAAAGTCAAAAATAGTGAGATATCTTGCAGAGGGATGCAGCACTCTTAAAATTGCAAAGCTTCTGAAGCGTGATCATCGAACAATCAAGCGTTTCATTCAAAATAGTCAACAGGGTCGCAAGAAGCGTGTGGAAAAACCAAGGGGCAAAATAACTGCCCATGAACTGAGAAAAGTCAAGCGTGCAGCTGCCAAGATGCCACTTGCCACCAGTTTGGCCATATTTCAGAGCTGCAACATCACTGGAGTGCCCAAAAGCATAAGGTGTGCAATACTCAGAGACATGGCCAAGGTAAGAAAGGCTGAAAGACGACCACCACTGAACAAGACACACAAGCTGAAACGTCAAGACTGGGCCAAGAAATATCTCAAGACTGATTTTTCTAAGGTTTTATGGACTGATGAAATGAGAGTGAGTCTTGATGGGCCAGATGGATGGGCCCGTGGCTGGATTGGTAAAGGGCAGAGAGCTCCAGTCCGACTCAGACGCCAGCAAGGTGGAGGTGGAGTACTGGTTTTGGCTGGTATCATCAAAGATGAGCTTGTGGGGCCTTTTCGGGCTGAGGATGGAGTCAAGCTCAACTCCCAGTCCTACTGCCAGTTTCTGGAAGACACCTTCTTCAAGCAGTGGTACAGGAAGAAGTCTGCATCCTTCAAGAAAAACATGATTTTCATGCAGGACAATGCTCCATCACACGCGTCCAAGTACTCCACAGCGTGGCTGGCAAGAAAGGGTATAAAAGAAGAAAATCTAATGACATGGCCTCCTTGTTCACCTGATCTGAACCCCATTGAGAACCTGTAGTCCATCATCAAATGTGAGATTTACAAGGAGGGAAAACAGTACACCTCTCTGAACAGTGTCTGGGAGGCTGTGGTTGCTGCTGCACGCAATGTTGATGGTGAACAGATCAAAACACTGACAGAATCCATGGATGGCAGGCTTTTGAGTGTCCTTGCAAAGAAAGGTGGCTATATTGGTCACTGATTTGTTTTTGTTTTGTTTTTGAATGAGAGAAATGGATATTTGTGAATGTTGAGATGTTATATTGGTTTCACTGGTAAAAATAAATAATTGAAATGGGTATATATTTTTTTTTTGTTAAGTTGCCTAATAATTATGCACAGTAATAGTCACCTGCACATACATATATCCCCCTAAAATAGCTATAACTAAAAACAAACTAAAAACTACTTCCAAAACTATTCAGCTTTGATATTAATGAGTTTTTTGGGTTCATTGAGAACATGGTTGTTGTTCAATAATAAAATTAATCCTCAAAAATACAACTTGCCTAATAATTCTGCACTCCCTGTACATCATACAAGTACATTGGAAGGTCGGTTAACATTGCATTCTCTCTCTCAATCATGAAAGAGAAATGATGGCTTTAGTGTCCCTTTAACATCACAATTTAAAAATTAGATACCATTAGGAATTACGTACAATAATAAGATATCATTAGAACATATTAGAATTGGCACTTTTTTTGAAGGAACAACAATGCTATACTGCTTTATATAAATGAAAAATACAACACAATGAAGTTTTGCAAACTAGACAGGCATGTAGCTAATATGATGACATCATTCTAAGCTTCAACCAAACAGATTACAGCATTAGGACTGTACCGCCCCTTTCATCAGTTTCTCACTCAATACTACAATATTACATATACATAGACGAGAGGGTTGGAAGATCTTCATTATTATTGAGATTTCAAAGGGACACGTAAAATATTGACATCTCGCCAATAACTTATATATATAATATTATAGATGTCAGCCGGAAGATCTTCATTATTATTGCGATTTCAATGGGACACGTAAAATATTGAGATCTTGCAAATCACTTATATATAGAATATTATAGATATCAGCCGTTACTTTATCGTTTTGCAACAATATTGCAGCAACATTGATCGATCAGATTCTATGCCATGTCTATGCACACATTATACACAAGTATGCACTTTCAATCATGTTAGTGTGGACGTGTGTTTTTTAATATAAGATCGCGTTTACTAAGTATTTGTTATGCATATGAACAAAATCACGAAGATGCACTGTTTATGTTACATTTTACACTTTAGCATTACCATTTATAGAGGGAAAACAAAATTTCAGCAAACACCAAAAAAAAAACGCCCACTTACATATAATCAAGTGGATACAATCAACAATCATTACGAACACGCTACCATTGGACATTTTGCACTATAAATCCCCAAAACAACATGACCAAATTTTCCCTGGTAATCGACATTGTATCAAATCACTTTTGTGTTTTTGCATACCTTGTTACTCCTTGTGTGTTTTCTCTGTTGTTTGGCTTTGCAAATATGGATGATCCTCAGTTAGCTTGTGCAGGTGCTGTTGTACAAGTTATGTACAAGAGTCAGACGTTCCCCATGCCCAAGAGAGGCATGGGGAACATCTTATCAGAGGTCCTCATGTTGAAAGGGTGAGGCCCACCTTTGAGAACATGAGCAACTTCGAGGTATATGACAAGTATAGGCTCAATCGAGAGCAACTCAAGGGCCTTTACAAAGTACTTAAACCTCATCTGAAACCACGTAAACGTATGTGGACTGCAATCCCTGACATGACCAAGATGCTATGCTGCATACATGTCCTGGCCTCCGGAAATTTTCAATCCTCAGAGGGGTACATGCATTGGTTGTCCCAGGGTACCTTCTCTGTGGTTTTTTACAAGTTTATGAACACCATGGTACGAGTTT
Organism: Bombina bombina; assembly: GCF_027579735.1. Classification (NCBI taxonomy): domain Eukaryota; kingdom Metazoa; phylum Chordata; class Amphibia; order Anura; family Bombinatoridae; genus Bombina; species Bombina bombina. The sequence continues at coordinate 448,326,383 of NC_069503.1, forward strand.
GTAAGCTTTACATAGGATTCTCTCAAAATGATGATGATTGGAGGCGCATCAAGAGGGAATTCTATGCAATAGCTCAAATGCCCAATGTCTTGGGAGCAATAGATTGCACCCACATTGTGCTGCATGCTCCAGCAGATGATCGGCCCTTTCCGAAATCACAAACATTTTCATAGTCTCAATGTGCAGTTTGTTTGCAACTCATGGATGCGGATTATGCAGGTGTGCGCAAATTTTGGGGGTGGGGATGTCATGATGCCCATATCATCAGGCAGTCCTCACTCTGGCAACAGTTTAAGGACAGACAGTTTCCCCATGGGTGGCTCGTTGGTGAGTACTTGTGCACGCAACAGTTCAGAAGTTAGACAATTGCCAATGTAATGTTCACAAACAGTTGTGTTTGTGTAATGTGCAAAATGTGCAGCTGTAGGATGCACTTTAACCATTTATTTGTCTCGTTCAGCAAATATCTAGTTTGATCAAAAAACAGATATGTAGCAGGTCATAGCTTAAATGTGCAGCTAGAGGATGCGCTATAACCATTTAATTCTCTTTCAGCAAATGTCTAGTTTTAGCTCCAAACAGATATGTAGCAGGTCATAGCTTAAATGTGTAGCTAGAGGATGCGCTTTAACCATTTACTTGTCTCTTTCAGCAAATGTCTAATTTTAGCGAAAAACTCATATGTAGCAGGTCGTAGCTTAAATGTGCAGCTAGAGGATGCGCTTTAACCATATATTTGTATCTTTCAGCAAATGTCTAGTTTTAGAAACAAACAGATATGTAGCAGGTCATAGCTTAAATGTGCAGCTAGAGGATGCGCTTTAACCATATATTTGTCTCTTTCAGCAAATGTCTAGTTTTAGAAACAAACAGATATGTAGCAGGTCATAGCTTAAATGTGCAGCTAGAGGATGCGCTTTAACCATATATTTGTCTCTTTCAGCAAATGTCTAGTTTTAGAAACAAACAGATATGTAGCAGGTCATAGCTTAAATGTGCAGCTATAGGATGCGCTTTGATCATTTATTTGTCTCTTTCAGCAAATGTCTAATTTTAGCGAAAAACTCATATGTAGCAGGTCGTAGCTTAAATGTGCAGCTAGAGGATGCGATTTAACCATTTATTTGTTTCTTTCAGCAAATGTCTAGTTTTAGAAACAAACAGATATGTAGCAGGTCATAGCTTAAATGTGCAGCTAGAGGATGCGATTTAACCATTTATTTGTTTCTTTCAGCAAATGTCTAGTTTTAGCTCCAAACAGATATGTAGCAGGTCATAGCTTAAATGTGCAGCTATAGGATGCACTTTAACCATTTATTTGTCTCTTTCAGCAAATGTCTAGTTTTAGAAACAAACAGATATGTAGCAGGTCATAGCTTAAATGTGAAGCTATAGGATGCGCTTTAACCATTTTTTTGTCTCTATCAGCAAAAATTCAGCTAGAGGATGCGCTTGAACCATTTATTTGTCTCTTTCAGCAAATGTCTAGTTTTAGCTCCAAACAGATATGTAGCAGGTCACAGCTTAAATGTGCAGCTATAGGATGCGCTTTAACCATTTATTTGTATCTTTTCAGCAAATGTCTAGTTTCTGCGAAAAAACGCATATGTAGCAGATCATAGCTTAAATGTGCAGCTAGAGGATGCACTTTAACCATTTATTTGTCTCTTTCAGCAAATGTCTAGTTTTAGAAACAAACAGATATGTAGCAGGTCATATCTTAAATGTGCAGCTAGAGGATGCACTTTAACCATTTATTTGTCTCTTTCAGCAAATGTCTAGTTTTAGCAACAAACAGATATGTAGCATGTCATAGCTTAAATGTGCAGATATAGCTTGCGATTTAACCATTTATTTGGCAATTTCCACAAATGTCTAGTTTGGGCGATTTTCAAATGCACAAATGCATTGTATCATTGTATTTAAATGTATTTTCATATCATAATTTTTTAGATATTTATTATTATTATTATTATTATTTATTATTACATTATTTATAGGTGATTCGGGTTACATGAGCTGACCTTGGCTCATTACACCTATACGTAACTCCACAGACGCCGCCGAGGTGCGCTATAATCGTGTGCACAAGCGGACTAGGGCTGCAGTGGAGTGGATGTTTTGGCTCCTCAAAATACAGTTACGATGCCTAGACAGATCTGGAGGAGCCCTCCAATACAGCCCTATAAGGTGGTGAAGATCGTTATAGCCTGCAGCGTCCTGCATAAAATAGCTCAGTGGGCTGGGATGCTGCAGGCCGTCCAGGCGCCCGAGACCTCCTCCAAGATGAGGAGGACAACCCAGTTCTAGAGGGGCCATTCCGGGATGAGGGGGTCAATGTCAGAGACAACATCATCAACCGCCACTTCAGACGGTAAATACTATGTTATATAGGAGCATTGCAAATATGTGAGACTATTAGGAATATGAAAGTAGAATCGTGCGAACATGTTAGAATTGTTCAAGAAATGATTATAGCAAAATATAAATGATATTTTATTATCATAGGTAATTTATACATCACATGATTCTGGCATTGGCTCCTGTAATGACTTTGCCACCTGATTTTTAAAGACAACATCAGATGGTAAGTAGACACAATGGGGCCTATTTATCAAGCCGTCAACTGCAAATATGCTTGAATTCCGCAACGTAATTGTGGAGAGCTTGATTCTCCATATTTATCAAAGCCTAAAGACTGGCAAAAGTAGAATTTTGTGACGTAACATACGATCCGCTGGTCTCAATCCGACACAGATCGATGCTAACGTCACTCCAGATGTTCCGAATGCAAATTTGGCACTATCTGACTACTTTTGCTAGTTAACAAAAATCTAAAAGGTACGCTCGGCACTATTCCGGCCCAGCGTACCTGGTTTTCAATCCGCCCCCCTGGAGGTGATGGATGCCATAGGAATCAATGGGAGTCTGAAAGCAGCGAAAACTTATGTTTGCTGCTGACCGATATCCCATTGATTACAATGGGAGAATAAAGTTATGTTTACAACTAACACCCTAACATGTACCCCAAGTCTAAACACCCCTAATCTGCCGCCCCTTACACCGCCGCCACCTAATTTATACTTATTAACCCCTAAATCACCGCTCCCAGACCCCGCTGCAACAAAATAAACGTATTAACCCCTAAACCACTGCTCCCGGACCCCGCCACCACCTACATTATGTTATTAACCCCTAATCTGCCGCCCCCTACACCGCCACCACCTACATTACATTTATTAACCCCTAATCTGGCGCCCCAACGTCACTGCCACTATTCTAAATGAATTAACCCCTAAACCTAAGTCTAACCCTAACACCCCCTAACCTAAATATTATTTAAATAAATCTAAATAAAACCTACAATTATTATCTAAATTATTCCTATTTAAAACTAAATACTTACCTATAAAATAAACCCTAACCTAGCTACAATAAAACTAATAGTTACATTGTATCTAGCTTAGGGTTTATTTTTATTTTACAGTCAAGTTTGTATTTATTTTAACTAGGTACGATAGTTACTAAATAGTTATTAACTATTTAATAACTACCTAGCTAAAATAAATACAAAAAAGTACCTGTAAAATAAAACCTAACCTAAGTTACAATTACACCTAACACAACACTATAATTAAATTATTTGCCTAAATTAAATACAATTAAAATTAATTATCTAAAGTACAAAAAAACCCGACTAAATTACAGAAAATAAAAAACAAATTACAAGATTTTTAAACTAATTACACCTAATCTAATAGCCCTATAAAAATAAAAAAGCCCCCCAAAATAAAAAAAACCCTAGCCTAAATTAAACTATCAATTGCCCTAAAAAGGGCCTTTTGTGGGGCATTGCCCCAAAGTAATCAGCTCCTTTACTTGTAAAAAAAAATACAAACAACCCCCCCAACTGTAAAACCCACCACCCACACAACCAACCCCCCAAAAAAATACCAACTAAAAAAACCTAAGCTCCCCATTGCCCTGAAAAGGGCGTTTGGATGGGCATTGCCCTTAAAAGGGCAGTTAGCTCTTTTGCGGCCCAAAGCCCTAACCTTAAAAATAAAACCCACCCAAAACACCCTTAAAAAAACCAGACACTAACCCCCTGAAGATCGACTTACCGGTAGACATCTTCATCCAAGCCGGGCAGAAGTCTTCATCTAAGCCGGGCAGAAGTGGTCCTCCAGATGGGCAGAAGTTTTCATCCAGACGGCATCTTCTATCTTCATCCATCCGGCGTGGAGCAGGTTCATCTTCAAGACATTCGACACGGAGCATCCTCCTCGGACGACGACTACCCAACGAATGAAGGTTCCTTTAAGTGACGTCATCCAAGATGACGTCCCTTTGATTCCAATTGGCTGATAGAATTCTATCAGCCAATCGGAATTAAGGTAGAAAAAATCCTATTGGCTGATGCATTCAGTCAATAGGATTGAACTTCAATCCTATTGGCTGATTGGAACAGCCAATAGGATTGAGCTTGCATTCTATTGGCTGTTCCAATCAGCCAATAGGATTGAATTTCAATCCTATTGGCTGATTGCATCAGCAAATAGGATTTTTTCTACCTTAATTCCGATTGGCTGATTCTATCAGCCAATCGGAATCTAAGGGACGCCATCTTGAAATACGTCACTTAAAGGAACCTTAATTCCTCGGGTAGCCATCGGCCGAGGAGGATGCTCCGAGTCGGATGTCTTGAAGATGGACCTGCTCCGCGCCAGATGGATGAAGATAGAAGATGCCGTCTAGATGAAGGCTTCTGCCCGTCTGGAGGACCACTTCTGCACGGCTTGGATGAAGACTTCTGCCCTTCTGGAGGACCACTTCTGCCTGGCTTGGATGAAGACGTCTCTCAGTAAGTCGATCTTCAGGGGGTTAGTGTTAGTTTTTTTTAAAGGTGTTTTGGGTGGGTTTTATTTTTAGGTTAGGGCTTTGGGCCGCAAAAAAGCTAACTGCCCTTTTAAGGGCAATGCCCATCCAAATGCCCTTTTCAGGACAATGGGGAGCTTAGGTTTTTTTAGTTAGTATTTTTTTGGGGGGAGTTGGTTGTGTGGGTGGTGGGTTTTACTGTTGGGGGGCTTGTTTGCATTTTTTTTACAGGTAAAAGAGCTGATTACTTTGGGGCAATGCCCCACAAAAGGCCCTTTTAAGGGCTATTGATAGTTTAGTTTAGGCTAGGTTTTTTTTTTTATTTTGGGGGGCTTTTTTATTTTGATAGTGCTATTAGATTAGATGTAATTAGTTTAAAAATCTTGTAATTTGATTTTTATTTTCTGCAATTTAGTGGGGTTTTTAATTGTACTTTAGATAATTTAATTTAATTGTATTTAATTGTATTTAATTTAGGGAATTAATTTAATTATAGTGTAGTGTTAGGTGTAATTGTAACTTAGGTTAGGTTTTATTTTACATGTAAATTTGTATTTATTTTATCTAGGTAGTTATTAAATAGTTAATAACTATATAATAACTATTCTACCTAGTTAAAATAAATACAAACTTACCTGTAAAATAAAAATAAATCCTAAACTAGCTACAATGTAACTATTATTTATATTGTAGCTATCTTAGGCTTAGATTTAGAGTTTGGCGGTAGCCGTGAAAACCAGCGTTAGAGGCTCCTAACGCTGGTTTTAGGCTACCGCCGGTATTTGGAGTCAGTCAGGAAAGGGTCTAACGCTCACTTTTCAGCCACGACTTTTCCATACCGCAGATCCCCTTACGTAAATTGCGTATCCTATCTTTTCAATGGGATCTTTCTAACTCCGGTATTTAGAGTCGTGTCTGAAGTGAGCGTTAGAAAACTAACGACAAAACTCCAGCCGCAGAAAAAAGTCAGTAGTTAAGAGCTTTCTGGGCTAACGCCGGTTCATAAAGCTCTTAATTACTGTGCTCTAAAGTACACTAACACCCATAAACTACCTATGTACCCCTAAACCGAGGTCCCCCCACATCGCCGCCACTCGATTAAAAATTTTTAACCCCTAATCTGCCGACCGCCACCTACGTTATACTTATGTACCCCTAATCTGCTGCCCCTAACACCGCCGACCCCTATATTATATTTATTAAACCCTAACCTGCCCTCCACAATGTCGCCGCCAGCTACCTACAATAATTAACCCCTAATCTGCCAACCGCAAAGCGCCGCTACTTACGTTATCCTTATGTACCCCTAATCTGCTGCCCCTAACATCGCCGACCCCTATATTATATTTATTAACCCCTAACCTGCCCCCCTCAACGTCGCCTCCACCTGCCTACACTTATTAACCCCTAATCTGCCGAGCAGATCTCACCGCTACCATAATAAATGTATTAACCCCTAATCCGCCTCACTCCCACCTCAATAACCCTATAATAAATAGTATTAACCCCTAATCTGCCCTCCCTAACATCGCCGACACCTAACTTCAAGTATTAACCCCTAATCTGCCGATCGGAGATCACCGCTACTCTAATAAATTTTTTAACCCCAAAAGCTTATTTTAACCCTAACCCTAACACCCCCCTAAGTTAAATATAATTTTATTCTAACGAAATAAATTAACTCTTATTAAATAAATTACTCCTATTTAAAGCTAAATACTTACCTGTAAAATAAACCCTAATATAGCTACAACATAAATTATAATTATATTATAGCTATTTTAGGATTTATATTTACTTTACAGGCAACTTTGTATTTATTTTAACCAGGTACAATAGCTATTAAATAGTTAAGAACTTTTTAATAGCTAAAATAGTTAAAATAATTACAAAATTACCTGTAAAATAAATCCTAACCTAAGTTACAATTAAACCTAACACTACACTATCAATAAATTAATTAAATAAACTACCTACAATTATCTACAATTAAACCTAACACTACACTATCAATAAATTAATTAAATACAATACCTATAATTATCTACAATTAAACCTAACACTACACTATCAATAAATTAATTAAATACAATACCTACAAATAAATACAATTAAATAAACTAACTAAAGTACAAAAAATAAAAAAGAACTAAGTTACAAAAAATAAAAAAATATGTACAAACATTAGAAAAATATTACAACAATTTTAAACTAATTACACCTACTCTAAGCCCCCTAATAAAATAACAAAGCCCCCCAAAATAAAAAAATGCCCTACCCTATTCTAAATTACAAAAGTTCAAAGCTCTTTTACCTTACCAGCCCTTAAAAGGGAGCTTTGTGGGGCATGCCCCAAAGAATTCAGCTCTTTTGCCTGTTAAAAAAACACATACAATACCCCCCCAACATTACAACCCACCACCCACATACCCCTAATCTAACCCAAACCCCCCTTAAATAAACCTAACACTAAGCCCCTGAAGATCTTCCTACCTTATCTTCACCCTGCCAGGTTCACCGATCCGTCCTCGGAAGTCTTGATCCAAGCCCAAGCGGGGGGCTGAAGAGTGACGTCCATCCTCGGGCTGAAGTCTGGATCCAAGCGGCAACTGAAGAAATCCATCATCGGGCTGAAGTCGGAAGTCCATCATCGGGATGAAGTCTTCTATCAAGCCGCATCTTCAATCTTCTTTCTTCTGGAGCGGAACGGAACCATCTTCTTCCAAGCCGACGCGGAACATCCTCTTCAACCGACGACTAGACGACGAATGACGGTTCCTTAAAATGACGTCATCCAAGATGGCGTCCCTCGAATTCCGATTGGCTGATAGGATTCTATAAGCCAATCGGAATTAAGGTAGGAATATTCTGATTGGCTGATGGAATCAGCCAATCAGAATCAAGTTCAATCCAATTGGCTGATCCAATCAGCCATTCAGATTGAGCTTGCATTCTATTGGCTGATCGGAACAGCCAATAGAATGCAAGCTCAATATGATTGGCTGATTGGATCAGCCAATCGGATTGAACTTGATTCTGATTGGTTGATTCCATCAGCCAATCAGAATATTCCTACCTTAATTCCGATTGGCTGATAGAATCCTATCAGACAATCGGAATTCGAGGGACGCCATCTTGGATGACGTCATTTAAAGGAACCGTCATTCGTCGTCTAGTCGTCGGTTGAAGAGGATGTTCCGCGTCGCCTTGGAAGAAGATGGTTCCGCTCCGCTCCAGAAGAAAAACATTGAAGATGCGGCTTGATAGAAGACTTCATCCCGATGATGGACTTCCGACTTCAGCTCGATGATGGATTTCTTCAGTCGCCGCTTGGATCCAGACTTCAGCCCGAGGATGGACGTCACTCTTCAGCCCCCCACTTGGGCTTGGATCAACACTTCCGAGGACGGATTGGTGAACCTGGCAGGGTGAAGATAAGGTAGGAAGATCTTCAGGGGCTTAGTGTTAGGTTTATTTAAGGGGGGTTTGGTTTAGATTAGGGGTATGTGGGTGGTGGGTTGTAATGTTGGGGGGGGTATTGTATGTGTTTTTTTTACAGGCAAAAGAGCTGAATTTCTTGGGGCATGCCCCGCAAAGGGCCCTGTTCAGGGCTGGTAAGGTAAAAGAGCTTTGAACTTTTGTAATTTAGAATAGGGTAGGGCATTTTTTTATTTTGGGGGGCTTTGTTATTTTTTTAGGGGGCTTAGAGTAGGTGTAATTAGTTTAAAATTGTTGTAATATTTTTCTAATGTTTGTAAATATTTTTTTATTTTTTGTAACTTAGTTCTTTTTTATTTTTTGTATTTTAGTTAGTTTATTTCATTGTATTTATTTGTAGGAATTGTATTTCATTAATTTATTGATAGTGTAGTGTTAGGCTTAATTGTAGATAATTGTAGGTATTTTATTTAATTTATTTATTGATAGTGTAGTGTTAGGTTTAATTGTAACTTAGGTTAGGATTTATTTTACAGGTAATTTTGTAATTATTTTAACTATTTTAGCTATTAAATAGTTCTTAACTATTTAATAGCTATTTTACCTGGTTAAAATAAATACAAAGTTACCTGTAAAATAAATATTAATCCTAAAATAGCTACAATATAATTATAATTTATATTGTAGCTATATTAGGGTTTATTTTACAGGTAAGTATTTAGCTTTAAATAGGATTAATTTATTTAATAAGAGTTAATTTATTTCATTAGATTTAAATTATATTTAACTTAGGGGGGTGTTAGTGTTAGGGTTAGACTTAGCTTTAGGGGTTAATACATTTATTAGAATAGCGGTGAGCTCCAGTCGGCAGATTAGGGGTTAATGTTTGAAGTTAGGTGTCAGCGATGTTAGGGAGGGCAGATTAGGGGTTAATACTATTTATTATAGGGTTATTGAGGCGGGAGTGAGTCGGATTAGGGGTTAATACATTTATTATAGTAGCGTTCAGGTCCAGTCGGTAGATTAGGGGTTAATAAGTGTAGTTAGGTGGAGGCGACGTTGTGGGCAGCAGATTAGGGGTTAATAAATATAATATAGGGGTCGGCGATGTTAGGGCAGCAGATTAGGGGTACATAGGGATAATGTAGGTGGCAGGGGTGTACGGAGCGGCAGATTAGGGGTTAAAAATAATATGCAGGGGTCAGCGATAGCGGGGGCGGCAGATTAGGGGTTAATAAGTGTAAGGTTAGGGGTGTTTAGACTCAGGGTACATGTGAGAGTGTTAGGTGCAGACGTAGGAAGTGTTTCCCCATAGGAAACAATGGGGCTGCGTTAGGAGCTGAACGCGGCTTTTTTGCAGGTGTTAGGTTTTTTTTCAGCTCAAACAGCCCCATTGTTTCCTATGGGGATATCGTGCACGAGCATGTTTTTTAAGCTGGCCGCGTCTGTAAGCAACTCTGGTATCGAGAGTTGCAGTGGCGTTAAATATGCCTGTACGCTCCCTTTTTGGAGCCTAACGCAGCCATTCTGTGAACTCTCAATACCAGAGTTATTTAAAAGGTGCGGCCAGAAAAAAGCCAGCATTAGCTACGCGGGTCGTTACCGACAAAACTCTAAATCTAGCCGTGTGTGTTTATTTTATAGGTAAGTATTTAGTTTTAAATAGGAATAATTTAGTTAATAATAATTTTTATTTAGATTTAATTAAATAATATTTAGATTAGGGGGTGTTAGGGTTAGACTTAGATTTAGGGGTTAATACATTTAGAATAGTGGCGGCAAAGTTGGGGGCGGCAGATTAGGGGTTAATAAATGTAATGTAGGTGGCGGCGATGTAGGCGTGGCAGATTAGGGGTTAATAAGTATAATGTATGTGGCGGTGGACTCTTGGAGTGGCGGTTTAGGGGTTAATAAGTTTATTTGAGTGGTGGTTGGCTCTGGGAGTGGCGGTTTAGGGGTTAAAACTTTATTTGAGTGGTGGTGGGCTCCGGGAATGGCGGTATAGGGGTAAAACAGTATAGTATAGTGTGGGTGTTTAGTGACAGTATACCAATAAAGCTGTGAAAAAGCCAAAGAGCAGCGAGATCGATGACTGTTAGTTAACAACAGTCCGCTGCTCATCACCCCGTACTTGGTGCGTGGCATTTTGACAGCTTTTTTGGTAACTTTGGAGAACGTATTCAGGTCTGCAGCAGCGATGTTAGGCGATCTTAGGTGAGCGTATTGGTGCCGGCGAATGCAAGTAAGTTGACGGGTTGATAAATAGGGACCATTGTATGGACTGACACTGGGGGGGGATTTTTCACTATGATCCATTATATATCATACAAGTAGTTTCAATGTATCATTTAGTTTAGACATTATTAGATTTTAGATATTCTGAAAGGGATACATGCCACAGATAGCAGATAACGGTATACTTTGAAGCACATAGCATTGCCAAAGTCATACATCAGAGGTTAAGTCTGCACAATGTATGTGACTCAGTTTAACACTTGATTGTTAGAACATAACACAAAAGAGGCTACATATGCTTAGTTATCTATTGCTATAAACATATTAGGAAATAGGTAGTGTAAAATTTGTTGAGATATTTGATTTTCAATTTATTTTACATTATGGAGATGACTTCATCTACAGACTGAAAGTGAAGAATACCAATGTGATCATGTCTGTGGCATTGTCGTTCAACTGTGCTGACTTTGACAAACACATAAAGACACCTTCACATATGGTTCATTCTCATGTTATCCTAAGTATTCCTTTAGAGTGACATTCTCAAATATTGAAATTGAATTTATCTATAGATAAAAACTATTAATCATTACACTGTTTTGATGAAACAATACTGTGAATTAAATTACATATTTCACTCTTGGACTACCTTTATATAAAAGCAAATTCTAACAGCACCATTATGTCATAGTTTAAAATATAACTTATGTCTTGCATTGTGATCAATATGTGTTGTGTCAGAAACCAGATTACTGTGCATTGTATATTATGCTCTAGTTGTCACCAGTTGTTATTCAAAGTGTTGTCTGACTAATTTCTTTTACAAAGAGGGACCAATCGTTATTTGTAGATATACCATAGATTAATATGATAAGAATTGTCTGTCTAATATTTTAAAAAATCGAACATAAAAATATGTATATTTAAAGTTGATGTAAAAATTGTGTTACATAATATTTATTTATATAATTAATAGAACTAGCTATTGTGCGATGAAGGAGGAAGTGGCTCCCTCAGAGTCTGATGGTACGTCAAATATATATAACATGTACAGCTTTGTCCCTTTAAAATATATTATTCCATTATTTTTCCAATGCACTACTGCCCCCTTTCTATATCATGCAGCATGAACATATGTTTTAATTTTTTTTCCTATTTATGTATGAATTGTCATGAATGACATCATGATGTCACATGCATATTACATCCAAACCCCAATAATCATCTTATGATTGTACAGACAGTCATTGCTATTCATCTGAGTGCCTAGATGCAGACCATCTCATTATGTCAGCATTGTTCTGAGCTTATCAGCCACTTATAAGTATACATAAAACATAATTGTGTAGAAATCGATTGATTTAATTTCATGATGTATGATATGTAAAGGGATTTGCAAATGATTTATGTATAGACTGTCCATTTCACTCAAACAAACATTAATATTCCTCTAACCTAAAAAATGCAATTCTGAATGTGTCTATTAATATTGGGATGACATATTTTTATTCCTAATGTAAAAGATATATTCACAAAACATACTCTGTAAAAGTAATGTCAGATAGATACCATTCTATTCTTAATATTTAATATGAACGGTAGTATCTACCGTATATAGATTCTGAATAGTTATTGATTGAACCATCAAGCTTAAAATAATTCTATTTAAGATTACAAAGGCAATCATTTTAATCTATATGGTAATCAATGATTACCTTGTTTCAAATTCTATATGGAGTGGCCATGTAGATTTGATCATATTACACACTCCCATATTATCCAATTATTGGAGTCTCCAAAGTCAATCCACAGGCATGTGTCTAAAAGAACTCTATGGCGTGTCAATCTGAAATGCATACATGCGTACTGATATATTATCAAAAAGAGAAATATCATATTATTAAATCATAAAGACTAGCACATAATGTTGACTTTGAAAAATAAGCGGCGATTACGAGTTTTGCGTTAGAGGCTATGCGATGCTAACGAGCATTTTTGTCTCACCGCTCACTTTCCTACAGCGCTGGTATTACGAATTTTCAGAAACCTGTCATTAAAAGACAAGAAGTGAGCGTTGAGCAAAATTTTGCTCATTACCGCACTCCAATACCAGCGCTGCTTAAGTCAGCGGTGAGTTGGTCGTATGTGCTCGTGCACGATTTCCAAATAGGAATCAGCGGGGAGAGCCAGCTGAAAAAAAGTCTAACACCTGCAAAAAAGCAGCGTAAAACTCACTAACGCAGCCCCATTGATTCCTATGGGGAAACACATTTTACTGTATGTCTACACCTAATACCCTAACATGAACCCCGAGTCTAAACACTTCTAATCTTACATTTATTAACCCCTAATCTGCCGGCCCCCAACATCGCTGACACCTACATTATATTTATTAACGCCTAATCTGCCGCTCCGGACACCACCGTCACCCACATTATACTTATGAACCCCTAATCTGCTGTCAGGAACCACCTAATTGACATACTGTCACTTTAACTTTCTACATCATGTTATCAGCACATCCTATTTAAGCTTACCTGTGTCCATCAATCATTGCTAGGTAATTTGATACTACTGAGAATCTTCACTCTAGCCTCACTTTGGATCAGCACAGACTGAACTCTGAATCCTCATTATTTGTTCCTGGGATCTCAGCTCTCTAATCTCCTCAGTGGTTCACCATTCTGCCAACACTATTTGGTAACGTGTTATTTTTGATTTTCACTCACCACCGACTGCAAGTTCTTTTCTCACACAGTACTGCATCTCTAACACGTTGGAGTGTGTTACGTCACTCTGCAGAGCGACACAGCGATCTCAAACTCAGACTCAGGACTTCCTGTAGCCACGCAGCCTGTCAGCACTAGCAGCACCAGAGGACAGAATCTATGTACGGTACAGAGTTCATTCAAATAACACATCCTTAGATTTTACTGGCATATATAAGACTTTTACTACTTGCTGATGTATTGCTACTTTTGCCTGATATTCAGTTACTTAAATTGGAGATTGTTTCTCTTTTACTGATTCATACCTATGCTGCACACTTACTCACCACTGCCATCTACTGCTGCTAACTTACAGGAATCTTATTGCTTGCTATTCCATTTAACAAATTGAGTTATACTTATATGTACCAGCTTACTCAATGCTACATTTTGCTTAATATTAGGAATTCCATTCTGGGCCTTTGAATTACTTATTTCCCCTTTTGTATTCCATAGCTATAGTTTAGATTTAGTTAGTGTAGGTATGTCCTCTGTGTATAGGTACTAATAAGTACTGTTCCACTACCTTTGACCTATGTTGGTCACCCTCATGTCTATGAGCAAACCAGGGTTTATTCTTGTAATAAAACCTGAAGTGGGGTGTGAGACTGAGCGGTTATTCATATTTATATGTATGCATATAAGGGTGTTGTACTGATTCCTCACATCTGCTGCCCCCAACATCGGCGACACCTACATTATATTTATTAACCCCTAATCTCCCTCCCCCAATGTCGCCGCAACCTACCTACACTTATTAACCCCTAATCTGGCGCCCCTAATGTCGCCGCCACTATAATAAAAATATTAACCCCTAAACCGCCGCACTCCCACCTCACAAACATTAGTTAAATATTATTAACCTCTAATCTGCTGGCCCTAACATCGCCGCCACCTACCTACATTTATTAACCCCTAATCTGCCGCCCCCAACGTCGCCACCACTATATTAAAGTTATTAACCCCTAAACCTAAGTCTAACCCTAAACCTAACACCCCCTAACTTAAATATAATTTAAATAAATCTAAATAAATATCACTATCATTAACTAAATAGTTACATTGTATCTAGCTTAGGGTTTATTTTTATTTTACAGGCAAGTTTGTTATTTTAACTAGGTAGAATAGTTATTAAATAGTCATCAACTATTTAATAACTACCTAGTTAAAATAAAGACAAATGTACCTGTAAAATAGAACCTAACCTAAGTTACACTAAAACCTAACACTACACTATAATTAAATACATTAACTAAATTAAATGCAATTACCTACATTAAATTAAATTAGCTAAAGTACAAAAAACCCCCACTAAATTACAGAAAATATTAAACAAATTACAGAAATTTAAACTAATTACACCTAATCTAATAGCCCTATTAAAATAAAAAAGGTCCCCCCCAAAATAAAAATAAAACCCTAGCCTAAACTAAACTACCAATAGCCCTTAAAAGGGCCTTTTGCGGGGCATTGCCCCAAAGTAGTCAGCTCTTTTACCTGTAAAAAAATACAAACAACCCCCTCAACAGTAAAACCCACCACCCACACAACCAACCCCCCAAATTAAATACTAGCTAAAAAAAACCTAAGCTCCCCATTGCCCAGAAAAGGGCATTTGGATGGGCATTGCCCTTAAAAGGGCAGTTAGCTCTTTTGCCGCCCAAACCCTAATCTAAAAAATAAAACCCACCCAATAAACCCTTAAAAAAACCTAACACTAACCCCCTGAAGATCGACTTAATGGGAGATGTCTTCAATCCTATTGGCTGATCCAATCAGCCAATAGGATTGAGCTCACATTCTGTTGGCTGTTCCTAGCCTATTGGTAGTTTAGTTTAGGCTAGGGTTTTTTTTATTTTGGGGGGCTTTTTTATTTTAACAGGGCTATTAGATTAGTTGTAATTAGTTTAAATTTCTGTAATTTGCTTATTATTTTCTGCAATTTAGTGTTTGGTTTTTTGTACTTTAGCTAATTTAATTCAATGTAGGTAATTGTATTTAAATTAGTTAATTATAGTGTAGTGTTAGGTGTTAGTGTAACTTAGGTTAGGTTTTATTTTAACAAGTAAATTTGTTTTTAGTTTAACTAGGTAGTTATGAAATAGTTAATAATTAATTAATAACTATTCTACCTAGTTAAAATAAATACAAACTTTCCTGTAAAATAAAAATAAACCCTTAGCTAGATACAATGTAACTATTTAGTTAATGATAGTAATATTTATTTAGATTTATTTAAATTATATTTAAATTAGGGGGTGTTAGGGTTAGGGTTAGACAGGTTTAGGGGTTAATAAAATTAATATAGTGGCTGCGGTGTGGGGGGGCAGAATAGGGTTAATAAATATAATGTAGGTGGCGGCGGGGTCCGGGAGCGGCGGTTTAGGGGTTAATACGTTTATTAAAGTGGCGATGGGCTCTAGGAGCGGCGGTTTAGGGGTTTAATAAGTATAAAGTAGGTGGTGGCAGTGTAGGGGGGGGCAGATTAGGGGTATTTAGACTCGGGGTACATGTTAGGGTGTTAGGTGTAGACATTTCCCATAGGAATCAATGGGATATCGGGCAGCAGCGAACATAAGCTTTCGCTGTTGTCAGACTCCCATTGATTCCTATGGCATCCGCCACCTCCAGGGCGGCGGATTGAAAACCAGCCACGCTGAGACAGAAAAGTGCTGAGCGTACCTGTTAGGATCTTGATAACTTCCAAAAGTAGTCAGATTGTGCCGAACTTGCATTCGGGAACATCTGTAGTGACGTAACCATCGATCTGTGTCGGACTGAGTCCGGCGGATCGTATGTTACGGCACAAAATTCTACTTTTGCCGGTCTCTAGACTTTGATAACTACGGCGAATCAGGCTCGCCACAAATACGCTGCAGAATTCCAGCGTATTTGCGGTTGACAGCTTGATAAATAGAGGGCAAACTCTCTCTCTAATCTCTCTCTAATCTCTCTCAAATCTCACCAAACCCTCCAACACCTAGACCTGCACCTAATTCTAATAAGCAATACAGTCAAAGAAGCCATGCTTAGAGCATGCTTATATACCCTATGTAAATGTTTAATGATGTACCGGTTTGCAAAGTAAATGATGTCCAGGTGTGCTTTCATTTTGATTTGTATGTGTGCAATGTGTATTAGTTGTTTTAATTTGCGCATGCTCATATTGAGTTTGTAAATGCACATATGTATTTGTGGAATGTGTATAATGCGATGATGTCATAGTGATCATTTTGCATAACATTCTCCAAATGTATTATCTCCAAATCTAAATGGTGATTTGTGATGGTCTCGTATTTGTTAAGTGTTGTAAAGGTTTTTTATTTGTAATGATGTTTCGCAATTGGCGACACAAACGTTTTGTTTGTGTATCAGTGTGCAATTCTGTTTTCATGTTGTTTTGTTCCGTGTTGCAGATCGCAACGCATTTTCCTATTCCTCGTTTAGTGTAAATGTTGTGTAGTATTTGTTGTTTCAGATTATGAATGTTGAATGCGTATGTGCTATGTTAAGTGAGCGATTGTTGTTTGTACATTTGAGCTGACTGTTTTTCTTGTCCATGATATTGTATACGTAATATGACAGAGCAGTGTGTATTTCTCGCAAGATCAAGTGTTAGAAGAAAAATCTGTTTATTCTTCATTTTGCATTGATCTCTATAGGAGAATTCATTATGCGCCCGTGATTGCGCTTGGTAAATAAACGCAGTACTCGTGTTACCGCGACGCATTACGAGGTTCTTTTCAGACTCGTAATATGAACAAAATGAAAAAAATGTACACAATAACAGGTTATTAAAGGGTTATTCCTAGGCCAATCCCCCCTTTTACTGTTTTAACCTATCAAAATGTGTTAGATGATGTAAAGGTCTGTAACAGATGTAGAGAATTTATGTCTATGATTACGGTGTTGTAACACCGAAACCGGTCATATTTTTTCTGTTTGGCCATTGGAATATTATATATATATATATGTGTGTGTGTGCTTTTTAACTTATACACAATAAAGCTTTTTTGTTTCACTTAATGTTCAATCACAAGGCTTTTTGGATTATTCTTTTCATGTATAGAGAACAATATCTAGGAATACAATTCCCACAATGCCCTACTGCCAAACAAACAAGAAAAAATAAACGCTAAATCTGTTCGCTAATTCCATAAAGATTGGTTAACTGTTTTTTGCTATAGCCTTGGCTAATTGTTTTATTGTTAAGGAAATTACCTTTTTAACATACAATAACTCTAAAAATACACAGTAATTTTAAAAGTAGATAAAGTGATTTTTTTTAAATGTAATAACTTAAAAAATACTTAAATACTCAAAAGTCACTGGAAGTGCCCACAAAACTGATAGCTACAAACAATCATAGGTGTGCGCACAAGGAGTGCCAGGTGTGCTTGGGCACTCACTAATCACCCCTGTGCTCAAGAGCAGTACCAGTGTTGGGGTTCAGCTGATTCGTGCAATCTGATTCCTAAAATTTCCCAGGCAGTACCACCATTTTTCTCTAAGAGGAGCAATGCAGGGGCTGTTTTAAAATGTGGGTGGTTAATGAGGAAGAGAGCATGCTATATAGGTAGAGAGTGCAACAGATGTGCTACGTATGTAGCACAGGAGGTAGGAAGTGTGCGCCTAGCTGGAAATTTCTCAATCTCACCCCCTGAATGTTGGATGAGGTGAATCTAAACTGGTGACGAGAGAACAGGCAATCACTACTGCTGCTCTACTTGCCTACTTTTAGACAACTGTCAGTTTGTTAAAAGACTCAGGGACTGAAGGAAATAAGGGTAAACAGACATGTCTAAATGTCTAAATTGTCATTAATGAAGAAGTAATATGGCCACCAATACACTTGATCGCCCCTTATACATTCAGCACACTTATTTTAAATGTACTTATATTTATATTAATAAATATATTGGCACTGTTTATAATCACTATTATTATTCATTTGGATGTCGAGCCAAGTATGAAAAAAAAAAGCTATGAGATTTACTGTTTCCTAAAGTTTGCTTTTATTTTCTGAGCCAGCAAACAGCTTTTTTCTCGGGCACTGCTAATCTGATCACTCCTTCAAAGTCAGTACAGAGCTCATTTTTGTGATTTTAGCTGCTCTTGAAAAAAGTGGTGTTTCTGCTTAAATCTGTTGAGCAATTTTATTGTATATTTGAGCATTTGATTTTTTTCTAAAAAAAAAGGATTTATATACTTTCCTCTGTGATCCAGTTTTTAATAAAAAACATATTCTTTATGTACACCTGTGAGTATTTTTCATTTAGTGCCAGTAATATGTTAAATCATGCTGCACTATCGCCTAGATTACGAGTTTTGTCGGTAAGGCTGTGTGGTGCTAACGCGCAATTTTCCCTCACCGCTCACCTAAAGACAACGCTGGTATTACGGGTTTTTAGAAAAAGTGAGCATAGAAAAGTGAGCGTAGAGCAAAATTTAGCTCCACATCTCACCTCAATACCAGCGCTGCTTACGTTAGCGGTAAGCAGGTAAAACGTGCTCGTGCACGATTTCCCCATAGGAATCAATGGGGCAGAGCCGGCTGAAAATAAACCTAACACCTTCAAAAAAGCAGCGTAAAGCTCCTAACGCAGCCCCATTTATTCCTATGGGGAAACACATTTTATGTCTACACCTAACACTCTAACATGAACCCCGAGTCTAAACACCCCTTATCTTACACTTATTAACCCCTAATCTCCCGCCCCCAACATCGCCGCCACCTGCATAACATTATTAACCCCAAATCTGCCGCTCTGGACACCGCCGCCACCTACATTATAGTTATGAACCCCTAATCTGCTGCCCCAACATTGCCAAACCCTACATTATATTTATTAACCCCTAATCTGCCACCCCCCAATGTCGTTGCAACCTACCTACACTTATAAACCCCTAATCTGCCGCCCACAAAGTCGCCACCACTATATTAACGTTATTAACCCTTAAACCTAAGTCTAACCCTAACACCCCCTAACTTAAATATAATTTAAATAAATCTAAATAAAATTACTATCATTAACTACATTATTCCTATTTAAAACTAAATACTTACCTATAAAATAAACCCTAAGCTAGCTACAATATAACTAATAGTTACATTGTAGCTAGCTTAGGATTTATTTTTATTTTACAGACAACTTTGTATTTATTTTAACTAGGTAGAATAGTTATTAACGATTTAATAGCTACCTAGTTAAAATAAATTCAAATTTACCTGTAAAATAAATCCTAACCTAAGTTACAATTACACCTAACACTACACTATAATTAAATTAATTACCTAAACTAAATACAATTAAATACAATTAAAAAAATGTATCTAAAGTACGAAAAAAACCCAAACACTAAATTACAGAAAATAATAAAATAATTTTATAAACTAATTACATCTAATCTAATCCCCCTAATAAAATAAAAAAGCCCCCCAAAATAATAAAAAGCCCTACCCTATACTAAATTACAAATAGCCCTTAAAAGGGCCTTTTGCGGGGCATTGCTCCAAAGTAATCAGCTCTATTAACTGTAAAAAAGTACAATACCTCCCCAACATTAAAACCCACCACCCACACACCCAACCCTACTCTAAAACCCACCCAATCCCCCCTTAATAAAAACTAACACTAACCCCTTGAAGATCACCCTACCTTGAGAAGTCTTCACCCAGCCGGGCTGAAGTCCTCAATGAAGCCGGGTGAAGTGGTCCTCCTGACGGGCAGAAGTCTCCATCCAGGCAGCGTCTTCTATCTTCATCCATTCGGCACGGAGCGGCTCCATCTTCAAGACATCCAACGCGGAGCATCCTTTTCCAACGAAGTCCAACTGAAGAATGAAGGTTCTTTTAAATGACGTCATCCAAGATCAATTCCGATTGGCTGATAGAATCAGCCAATCGGAATTAAGGTAGAAAAAATCCTATTGGCTGATGCAATCAGCCAATAGGATTGAGCTCGCATTCTATTGGCTGATCCAATCAGCCAATAGAATGCCAGCTCAATCCTATTGCCTGATTGGACCAGCCAATAGAATTGAACTTCAATCCTATTGGCTGATTGCATCAGCCAATATGATTTTTTCTACCTTAATTCCAATTGGCTGATATAATTATCTCAGCCAATCAGAATTGAAGGGATGCCATCTTGGATGATGTCATTTAAAGGAACCTTCATTCTTCAGTTGAACTTCGTTGGAAGAGGATGCTCCGCGTCGGATGTCTTGAAGATGGAGCCGCTCCGTGCCGGTTGGATGAAGATAGAAGATGCCGCCTGGATGAAGACTTCTGCCCATCCGGAGGACCTCTTCTGGCCGACTTCGATGAAGACTTCTGCCCATCTGGAGGACCACTTTGCCCGGCTTCATTGAGGACTTCGGCCCGGCTGGGTGAAGACTTCTTAAGGTAGGGTGATCTTCAAGGGGTTAGTGTTAGGTTTTATTAAGGGGGGATTGGGTGGGTTTTATAGTAGAGTTGGGTGTGTGGGTGGTGAGTTTTAATGTTGGGGGGGTATTGTACTTTTTTTTACAGTTAATAGAGCTGATTACTTTGGGGCAATGCCCCGCAAAAGGCCCTTTTTAGCTAGGTAGTTAGTAAATAGTTAATAACTAGTAACTAGTCAACCTAGTTAAAATAGATACAAAGTTGCCTTAAAATAAAAATAAATCCTAAGACAGCTACAATGTAACTATTAGTTATATTGTAGCTAGCTTAGGGTTTATTTTACAGGTAAGTATTTAGTTTTAAATAGGGATAATTTAATTAATGTTAGTTATTTTATTTAGATTTATTTAAATTATATTTAAGTTAGGGGGTGTTAGGGTTAGACTTAGGTTTAGGGGTTAATACATTCAATAAAATTTAAGTAGTGTTTGTGATGCGGGAGGGTGGCGGTTTAGGGGTTAATATATATTTTATAGTGGCAGCGATGTCCGGTTCGGCAGATTAGGGGTTACATTTTTTTTTTTATTGTTTGCGATTTGGTGGGGGGGCTCGGTTTAGGGGTCAATAGGTAGTTTATGGGTGTTAGTGTACTTTTTAGCACTTTAGTTAAGAGTTTTATGCTACAGCGTTAGCCCATAAAACTCTTAACTACTGACTTTTAAATGTGGTACCAGTCTTGACAGGAGAGGCTGTACCACTCACTTTTTATGCATTGAAGTCCCATTGAAAATATAGGATACGCAATTTACGTAAGTGGATTTGCGGTATTATAGAGTCTGGCCAAAAAAGTGAGCAGTACACCTGTCATTTCAAGACTCGTAATACCAGCATTAGGAAAAAAGCAGCGTTGGGACCTCTCAACGCTGCTTTTTAAGGCTAACGCAAGACTCGTGCCGTATGTTTGGCTTTTCCATCTGAAGTGCTTTGAAGTACTAGAGGGAATTTGGGAGAGGATTCCTGCTGTTAAAGGAAAGGCGATTTGTATTCCCTGTGAAGGACAGTGCAGCCGTAACACAAACCTATCTTAAAGAAACAAACACTTAAAAAAAAGTTTAACATTGAACATACATATTTGTAACTTTATTTACACATAAAAGCACATACGTTACTACAATATGAAGCATTGTGTCTGCTGAATATCTCTACAACTTTCCCGTTAAACAAGATTTGTCATTATTATTATTTTTTTACTGTTACACTTTCCTTAATTAAATTGTGCAGATCATAAAAAACATAATATATACACTGATCATTTTCAGAACCAATTCTATGTCTCCAGATTGACTGTAATGGAAGTAAAACTATTTGCATGCAACCTTAAGAGTTTTGCATTACTGTTATACACAAAAGCATAAACTGAGAGTTTGTTTATAGCCGGCTGCTGATGTTGCTGCTTCTTGACATTTGGTTTAGACCTATGCAGTATGATTAATGAACCATTCAGCTATTTCTAATGAAACTTTTGCCAGGTTTGATTGTTTCTTAACATGTTAAATCGTAGAATGATTGGAAAGTTTCCAGCCCAACACCAATAAAATGGTGCTACATCTCTATTAAGGAAATGCTCTCAAGAGAACAAGATGAATACTTGAAGTATTTGTACGTTACAAGCTCTAGTGATAAATCATACGCGAACAAAACATTGTGTAAAAGGGCTATTTAATTTGAAATACATTGTTGTAAACCAAGATAAATGTTTTTGTAATGAACCAATAAGAAAAGGTGAGTTATTTTGATGAAAACTGTCAATTACTTGTTTTAAAACAAATTAATGAATACTTGGGATTAAAAAATAATAACAAAAACAGTTGCAATATAGATTCAAAGAGTTTACTAAAAATATTATTACTAAATATCACTATTTGAAATATTTACAGGTAAAGTCAGAAATCAGGGTAATTTTAGGATTACCCGGGTAAACATGACATTACCCAAGCGGCTGTGGATAAAGCCAGATGTAATGTAATTCCCCTATCTCCCTTTTTTTTCTTGCCTCTGTCTGGGGTGTTCAAGGAAGGAGCCCTACCGATCATCTGGCATGCACCCCAAGAGAAACCTTGGGGAATGAGGTGTACACGGGGGGCTTCACCCCTGAAAAAAGATAGCGAAGATGTTTGAATTACAGTGCATTGTATATATGTTTGATGCAGTGACTAGATGCATTCTAAGAAGATTTATCATGTTACATCGTGCTTTACACACAGCCACTTGGGTAATGTTAGGTTTACCCGGGTAATGCTAGGATTACCCAAATTCTTAGTTTACTTGCAACATATACATAAAATGAACAGAATGTCTGCACTGGAATTAAGTAAAAAAATGGAAACACATGATTTCACATTTCAGGGTCAATAAATCTACTTCTTCAGGAAATTAAAGCAACACATAACAGTACCAAAATGTGTATATATAGGCTCCATCTTAAAGAAGGATTACCAGAGAATCTTTAGCCCAGGCAACATCTCTTTATTTCTCCTTAAACTTTCATGGATAGCATGGCCATGCTAACCATCTCTCATGTTACAAGTTGTGAGTTATGTGTTGCACTTGAGTAGAGTTGCCTCTTCAGACATGTTTTCCTGGATAGTTATGAGATACACATGCTGCAGCGGTGCAGGGAACAGGAATAGTGTTATCCAACAGCACTATAGGCTATACAGAGGCACAATGCATGTTCCTCCCTTAATACCTGCAGCACATGTAACTGTCCAATAAGAAAATGGCTGAGGTGGCAAAACTAAGCATGAGAACAACACATAACATGGCTAATAAATGTAACTCTGGAGTAAAGTTTATACCGTATATATCCTTATTCATCCTTATCTATCAATAGGAAGATAGATAGATATAGATACATATATTTAAAGGGACACTCAATCAAAATTAAACTTTCATTATTCAGATAGCGCATGCAAATTTAAACAACTTTCCAATTTACTTCCATTAACAAAATGTGCACAGTCTTTTTATATTTAAACTTTTTGAGTCACCAGCTCCTACTGAGCATGTGCAAGAATAAGTGTGTATGCATTTGTGAATAGCTGATTGCTGTCACATGGTACGTGTATGCATTTGTGATCGGCTGATGGCTGTCACGTGGTACAGGGGGAGTGGAAAAAGACATAACTTTTAAAATTGTCAGAAAAAAATCTACTACTCATTTAAAGTTCAGACTAAGTGCTATTGCATTGTCTTGTTATCTTGCATTTGTTGATTTTGCAAATCTACAGTGTTGACTGGTCCATTAAAGAACACTTTTTTTAAATTATTTCTTAATGTACCTTTGGGTTTAGCACTCGACTGAAAGACAGAATAGTGGTTTGTAGCTACCCATAGAAGTCTAAGGGTAGAAAGAGTTACAACTCCTGCTAAATCAAATCACTAGATGCTAGTGCGTCTGAGCGAAAAATGTTTTACTTTTATCTTGAAAGTACATTGATTTATCTCGATTGGTTTTTGCTCAATGGCACTAATATAATCTAGCCCACAGTATGTTGAAAACCTCAGATAGACAGACATATAGATAGATGAATAGCTAGATAGATAGATAGATAGATAGATGATGGACGGATAGATAGATAGATGGACGGATAGATAGATAAATAGATAGATAGATAGATAGATGTGGGATTGGACAATTTTAAGCAGTCCTCTTTTCTTCGACTCTGTTTGCTTTGCTTTACTTTTGACTAAAATGTTGTTTTTTAGCTATAATTATAGATTTTATCAGTATTGATTGCATTGATCAAGGCTCTGAGTTCAATACATCTTCTATGTGCATTTAATTATCATTCATCCACACTTAAAATGGTTACCCAAGAGAACATAGAGATCATTAAGGTTCACTATTTTTGTAATGAAACTAGAAAGGGATAGAAAGTAAATTAATATGCAAATGATATCAGACCCTTCAAGAAGTAGCATAGTATTATAATAAAAATAATAATAAAAAATGTAATTCTGCCAATTACCCTGCTGCAAGAAAAACATAAACATAAATAAATAAGTTAAATAAGTAAATGCTGTTTACATTTAAAGTGAAATCAACAGAAAGGGCAGCTATCATCTATGTATTTATTGCTTACTGGCTGGTAGGGACAGAAAAGGTTAGTTTTATCAGCACAGGAGTATCCATTAAAAAGGACAGTAGAATAAAACATTCTCATTTAAATTAAGCAACTTAAATGTTTGAACAACATGTTTCTTTAAAAAGATCTTATAAATTTGCAATATTCCTGATTAATATTTAAAAATGGTTAGTGTACAGAAAGTAATAGAAAGTATTTTACCCTCTGGATCAGTATTGTCCAGTATAGACAATTTTTTTAAATTGGTATTTTATTTAGGCTAAAATTGACATAGAGTATTAATAGAATATGTTATAGTGAATCATAAATAACAAAATATACTTGTTAACTTTATACAGCCTCTGAATAGTGATGTCGCGAACCTAAAATTTTAAGTTCACGAACGACGAACGTGAACTTCCGCAAATGTTCGCGAACCGGCGAACAGGGCGAACCGCCATAGACTTCAATAGGCAGGCGAATTTTAAAACCCACAGGGACTCTTTCTGGCCACAATAGTGATGGAGAAGTTGTTTCAAGGGGACTAACACCTGGACTGTGGCATGCCGGAGGGGGATCCATGGCAAAACTCCCATGGAAAATTACATCGTTGATGCAGAGTCTGGTTTTAATCCATAAAGGGCATAAATCATCTAACATTCCTAAATTGTTTGGAATAGCATGCTTTAAAACATCAGGTATGATGTTGTATCGATCAGGTAGTATAAGGGTTACGCCCGCTTCACAGTAACAGACCAAACTCCCCGTTTAACGCACCGCAAACAACCACAAACAGTCCATTTGCACAACCGCAAACTCCCCATTTGTACAAGGTTGGACCTGAGCTCTGCAATGACGGCATTCTGATGGTGGCAACAGCATGCGTTGATTGGCATGCTGCTGGCTGACCCCGGGTGCCGATGCATGCTGTCTGACTGTGCCACTAGCTCTGTGCGACGACCTCCCCCTGCTTCCAACTCGTCTCCTCCTCCTCTCTGTCTCTCCATCTGAACTTCCCCCCTGTTCTTCTCTTCTAGCGGGCACCCACATGACATCCACGGACACATCGTCATCATCAACCGCTTAACTTGTATCTGACAACTCAGCAAAGAAAGCAGCAGCGGGTACAACATCATCATCATCACACCGTACGTCCATGTGTGTAATGCTGCCTGACTGAAACATATCCCTGTTATCTACATCCTCTGGCAATAATGGTTGTGCATCACTCATTTCTTCCAACTGATGTGTAAATAACTCCTCTGACAGATCAAGTGAAGCGGCTGTGGTGCTAGTGTTGGTGGTGGCGGCAGGCGGGCGAGTAATAACTTGAGAGGTGCCCGAAGCTAAGCTGGAGGAAGATGGTGCATCAAGGTTCCGAGCGGAAGCTGTAGAAGATTGGGTGTCCTGTGTTAGCCAGTCAACTATGTCCTCAGAACATTTCGAGTTCAGGATACGTGGCCTCTGAACACTGGGCATTATTCTAGGGCCAAAGGGAATCACAGCACAACGACCACGACGGCCCCTGCGGGGTGGCCTGCCTCTGCTTGTCATTTTTTTTTCGATTAGTGGTACTATGCGTGCAAGCTACTGTGACAACAGATATGAGTGGCACTGTGCACTGGCAGAAGTTGGCAGAGTAGATGCTGTAGGCCTGACAAACACGCATGCAGACAACTAACTGCTATTCAATCTATTACAGTCAAAATTGTATTTTTTTTTTAAATGTACACTACTGTTACACCAGATATGAGTTGCACTGGTGTGACACTGTGCTCTGGCAGGCCCTGAAATACACATGTGTGAAGGAAACTGACTGCTATTATTTCAAAGTCAAATTTCTAGTTTTTTTTTTAATGTACACTACTGTTACACCAGATATGAGTTGCACTGGTGTGACATTGTGCCCTGGCAGGCCCTGAAATGAACACGCGTGAAGGAAACTGACTGCTATTATTTCATAGTCAAATTTCTATTTTTTTTTTATGTACACTACTGTTACACCAGATATGAGTTGCACTGGTGTGACATTGTGCCCTGGCAGGCCCTGGAACGCACACGTGTGAAAGAAACTGACTGCTATTATTTCACAGTCAAATTTCTAGTTTTTTTTTTAATGTACACTACTGTTACCCCAGATATGAGTTGCACTGGTGTGACACTGTGCCCTGGCAGGCCCTGAAATGCACACGTGTGAAGGAAACTGACTGCTATTATTTCATAGTCAAATTTCTAGTTTTTTTTTTAACCCCTTAATGACCGAGGACATACGCCATTTATCCTCAGAAAAAATACAGTTAACGCCTAAGGACGTATGGTGTACGTCCTCGGTTTGGAAAGCAGCTGGAAGCGATCCTGATTGCTTCCAGCTGCTTTCCGGTTATTGCTGGATGCCTCGATATCAAGGCATCCTGCAATAATTACCCCTCCGGTGCAGAGAGAGCCACTCTGTGGCCCTCTCTGCACCGGGCATCGATGGCCACATTTGTTGGTGGGTGGGAGCTGAAGTGGGAGGCGGGTGGGCGGCCATCGATGCGGTCCTTGTCAGAGAGGGGGGCGGGATCGGGGGCAGGATCCCCGGGGGCGCGCACGCATGCAAGGGAGGAGGCGGGCGGGCGCGTGCACGGGGAGGGAGTGAGTGGGAACCGCTACACTACAGAAAAAAATGTTTTTATAAGTGGGAGAAAGGGGTGCAAAATATTTAGTACTTGGAAATCTAAGTGATCTGGGAGCGGGTGGGGGATTGGTCTTGGGGGGGGAAGCTACACTACAGAAAAATGAAATAAAAATAAAAAAAAAACATTTTATTTGCAAACTGGGTACTGGCAGACAGCTGCCAGTACCCAATATGGTCCCCAATAAGGCAGAGGGGGAGGGTTAGGAAGCTGTTTGGGTGGATCAGGGAGGTTGGGGGCTAAGGGGGGGATCCTACACAACAGCATATGTAAATATGCTAAAAAATATATATATATATATAAAAAAGATACCTTTTAAGATGGCGGGACAATTGTGGGGTGGGGGAGGAAAGAGAGCTCTTTGGGAAGGATCAGGGGGTCTGATGTGTCCGGTGGGAAGCTGATCTCTACACTAAAGCTAAAATTAACCCTGCAAGCTCCCTATAAGCTACCTAATTCACCCCTTCACTGCTGGGCATAATTCATGTGTTGTGCGCAGTTGCATTTAGTGGCCTTCTAACTACCAAAAAGCAACGCCAAAGCCATATATGTCTGCTATTTCTGAACAAAGGGGATCCCAGAGAAGCATTTACAACCATTTGTGCCATAATTGCACAAGCTGTTTGTAAATAATTTCAGTGAGAAACCTAAAGTTTGTGAAAAAGTTGACTATTTTTTTTAAATTTGATCGCATTTGGCGGTGAAATGGTGGCATGAAATACTACACTACACTAAAGCTAAAATTAACCCTACAAGCTCCCTACAAGCTCCCTAATCAGTGGCGTCACTAGGGTTGGTGTCACCCGGTGCGGTAAGTTATGGTGTCACCCCCCCCCCCCAGAAAGTAGACACACACAAAAACACAGGCACACACACATACAAACACTCAGACACACTTAAATACATACTCAGATGCACACACAAACACTCGGAAACACACTCAAACACACACATAAAAACACACACACAAAAACACTGAGACACACACACAAAAACACTGAGACACACACACACAAAACTCAGACACACACATACAAAATATGTAAACTGCACTGCATTAATTATAAAGCTCATGCCTAGAGCTGCTCCCTGGCTCAGCAGAGCGTCAAATGAAAGATAAACAGAGCACTCTAAAATAAATCACTGAAGAAAAGGTTTAGGTGTGCAAACTATGAAAATTCTGCTCTCTGACCCTGTTCCAAGTCTGTCAGTGCACAGCCCTGGGCCGCATGTCACTGAGCAGTGAGCACAGATAGGCAGGCAGGTTTAGGCTAGCAGCGCAACTTTGCAAGCCCCACGGCACGCCCACAACATTCATAGTAAAATTGGGCAGGGGAGGAGCAAAGTACAAACTAGCAAAAGCAGCTGGGAAAAATATTTGTTGAAATTGCAGCACTGGCTCAAGGGGCAAAAAAATGGTGTGTCTACAACTTCCCCAGTCCCACTAATGTTCACAAATGCCAGACCCTCTAATAAAATAATCTATGCATCTCAACATTGTATTTCTTTGAATTTCCTTAAAATTTTTTAAAAAAAAAAATTTTTTTTTTTTTGTGTCACCCCCTGGAGGCTGTCACCCAGGTGTGGCCCGCACCCCCCGCACCCCCCTAGTGACGCCACTGTCCCTAATTAACCCCTGCACTGCTGAGCATAATAAACGTGTGGTGCGCAGCGGCATTTAGCGGCCTTCTAATTACCAAAAAGCAATGCCAAAGCCATATATGTCTGCTATTTCTGAACAAAGGGGATCCCAGAGAAAAATGTACAATCATTTATGCCATAATTGCACAAGCTATTTGTAAATAATTTCAGTGAGAAACCTAAAGTTTGTGAAAAAAGTTGTGAAAAAGTGAACAATTTTTTTTATTTGATCGCATTTGGTGGTGAAATGGTGGCATGAAATTTACCAAAATGGGCCTAGATCAATACTTTGGGATGTCTTCTAAAAAAAATATATACATGTCAATGGCTATTCAGGGATTCCTGACAGATATCAGTGTTCCAATGTAACTAGCGCTAATTGTGAAAAAAAAAATGGTTTGGAAATAGCAAAGTGCTACTTGTATTTATGGCCCTATAACTTGCAAAAAAAGCAAAGAACATGTAAACATTGGGTATTTATAAACTCAGGACAAAATTTAGAAACTATTTAGCATGGGTGTTTTTTGGTGGTTGTAGATGAGTAACAGATTTTGGGGGTCAAAGTTAGAAAAAATTTGTTTTCTTCACTTTTGTCTTCATATTTTATAATTTTTTTATAGTAAATTATAGGATATGATGAAAATAATGGTATCTTTAGAAAGTCCATTTAATGGCGAGAAAAACGGTATATAATATGTCTGGGTACAGTAAACGTGTAAGAGGAAAATTATAACTAAACACAAACACTGCAGAAATGTAAAAATAGCCCTGGTCCCAAACGGACAGAAAATGGAAAAGTGTTGTGGTCATTAAGGGGTTAATGTTCACTACTGTTACACCAGATATAAGTTGCACTGGGGTGACACTGTGCCCTGGCAGGCACTGGAATGCACACATGTGAAGGAAACTGACTGCTATTATTTCACAGTCAAAAAAGTGTTGTTTTTTTTTAAATGTACACTACTGTTACACCAGATATGAGTGGTGGCACTGGGCAAGTGGGCACAGTATACACTGTGAGCCTGACACATACGCTGGCAGGTAGGCAACTGCAATTAGATTACACAGGAAAAAAAAAAAATCAGACTGATGTTCTAGCCCTAAAAAGGGCTTTTTGGGGTGCTGTCCTTACAGCAGAAATCAGATGAGTCCTTCAGGACTGTAGTGGACACTGAATACACTAGCCTAGCTATTGATTTCCTTATTAAATCAGCAGCAGCTACACTGTCCCTCCTCTCACTAAGAATGCAGCTTCCGAATGAATCTAAAATGGATGCTGTCCAGGAGGTGGGAGGGTCTGGGAGGGAAGGTCTGCTGCTGATTGGCTGGAATGTGTCTGCTGACTTTGAGGTACAGGGTCAAAGTTTACTCAATGATGACAAATAGGGGGCGGACCAAACATCGCATATGTTTGCCGTTTGCGGCGAATGCAAACATGCTATGTTCGCCGGGAACTATTCGCTGGCGAACTATTTGCAACATCACTACGCTCTGAAGTCTCACAAGCAACTATCCTAAACTACTAATAGAGACATGCTACAGTTCAGTAGCCTCATATTTTGTATGGTTATATAGAACATTGTAAAATAGGGCTGACATTCCCTTCTTAGGTATGTAGGAGCTTCAAATGGGCCCCAATATAACTTGAAGGAATGCAATGGAATGGAACTCCAGGAACATAATATATAGCCTTAAATTAAAAAATAGCTAAAATGATAAGCAAACTACTTCTAGTAATAATTAGTGATTCCGCTACTGTTCGCGAACCGACGAACCACCATTGACTTCAATAGGCAGGCGAACTTTAAAACCCACAGGGACTCTTTCTGGCCACAGTAGTGATGGAAAAGTTGTTTCAAGGGGACTAACACCTGGACTGTGGCATGCCGGAGGGGGATCCATGGCAAAACTCCCACGGAAAATTACATAGTTGATGCAGAGTCTGGTTTTAAGCCATAAAGGGCCTAAATCACCTAACATTCCTAAATTGTTTTGAATAACATGCTTTAAAACATCAGGTATGATGTTGTATCGATCAGGTAGTGTAAGGGCTACTCCCGCTTCACAGTGACAGACCAAACTCCCCGTGTAACGCACCGCAAACAACCGCAAACAGTCCATTTGCACAACCACGAGATAGATAGATTTGATAGATAGATACATAGATTACATAGATCAATAGATGCAATATACATATGATAGATACAAATTACATAGATCAATAGATTCAATATACATTTGATAGATACGAATTACATAGATCAATAGATGCAATATACATTTGATAGATACAAATTATATAGATCAATAGATGCAATATACATTTGATAGATACGAATTACATAGATCAATAGATGCAATATACATTTGATAGATACGAATTACATAGATCAATAGATGCAATATACATTTGATAGATACGAATTACATAGATCAAAAGATGCAATATACATTTGATAGATACGAATTACATAGATCAATAGATGCAATATACATTTGAAAGATACGAATTACATAGATCAATAGATGCAATATACATTTCATAGATATGAATTACATAGATCAATAGATGCAGTATACATTTGATAGATACGATTTACATAGATCAATAGATGCAATATACATTTTATATATACGAATTACATAGATCAATAGATGCAATATACATTTGATAGATACAATTGATAGTTAGATAGATTTGATAGATAAATAGATAGATTTGATAGATATATAATTTCCCAGACAGAGAATTACAAGACGTGCGGACTGGGACCCATGGTAAGGTTCCCACAGGCAGTTGCGGCGCCAGGGGAAGTGTATATGGCATGGATTTTTGGAACCGGGAGATGGAAAAGATGTTTGGTCGGTCCTCCTGGTTCAAATTTGGAGCACTGCACGTGCAATCTATTGTGCCACCAGATATGAGTGGTGTGTAAAGTAGTACTATTCGGGGGATTAGTATATGGCATGGATTTTAGGAACCGGGAGATGGAAAAAGATGTTTGGTCGGTCCTCCTACTTCAAATTTGGCCGAAACACAAGTGGCTGTCACAAAACAGTCCGGCCACGAGATAGATTTGATAGATAGATACATAGATTACATAGATCAATAGATGCAATATACATTGGATAGATACGAATTACATAGATCAATAGATGCAATATACATTTGATAGATACAAATTACATAGATCAATAGATGCAATATACATTTGATAGATATGAATTTCATAGATCAAAAGATGAAATATACATTTGATAGATACGAATTACATAGATCAAAAGATGCAATATACATTTGATAGATACAAATTACATAGATCAATAGATGCAATATAGATTTGATAGATACAAATTACATAGATCAATAGATGCAATATACATTTGATAGATATGAATAACATAGATCAATAGATCAAGAAAAAGGGGGGGGTGATGGCACTCCTATTGGTATAGAGGGTAGGGCTGGTAATCGTATCGGCTTGGCCTTGTTAATAATAAATGTTGCCCTTGGGTGCTGTGTACCAATTTACATGATTCTAGTACAACTACAGAAGTTGCAAAAAAAGTGTACATATTGATAGCACTCTCTCCCTATATTATTAAATTATGAACGTATGCTGTGGTTAATAGCTACACAAGAAAAAAGACACATTAAAACATAAACTTTAATAAGAATGTATTAAAAATAGGGCTCACTTAAAAACCCTAGAAGGCTAGTAGTTGGTATGAATAAATGCATCTGGATTATACCAGGTCTTAATGTAAAATGGAATAAGAATGTCAGATAGATGTAATTTAGTTAACTCGGGGTAATGATACTATATGTATTGTGATTAAACACCAATGTATTGGTACTCACAGTAGGACCTATATAGAGTCCTTATTAAGCACTTGTAAGAAATGGGTGTAATACTCCATTAGTTATGTTGAAATCACTTAGAATGTAAAATCAAGTATCATTAAGGTTCGTACATAGTCATTATTAAGATAGTTCAATAATAGTGAGCTATATAACTTATCGGTTGTCATAAAATTATGATTTGGTTGTAGATGAGATAGATGATAGTTCAGGGTAATGATACTATATAATGGTTATGATTAAACATCAGTGTGTAAATATTCTCTGTAAGACCACTAAAGGGTTTAGGTCACGAATATAGTACTTTACTGATTATGTTTAAATCAAGTAGATTAATGAGTGAAGTATCATAGGAGCCCTGTGGACAATCGTTTTAGGGCAATTCAAAGGTTGGTTCTATAGCTCTTTATTGTCAAAATATATGCTTGAACTAAATATTAAATCAGTCCTCTATAACCTCTTAGTGCAACCTTACAAATAGTTAGCCCTAAGTAGCGTAGTTATTGTATCATTAGTTAGGCTCTTATAAGCCGCAGCTAAGTGTACAGACGTATATTATAATTCTGTTACGATCTGCCTTTTTAAGTTAGATAACATCAAGTACTTATTTTTTTGCTATAATATAATGTAACATCATGTCCTTTGTAGGTAGCAGTAAAATAAGTAGAATTATTGTTATATAATGCAATGGACTGCCTATTCACACGTTGTATTACTAAATATACAGATAAACAATGTTGATAGCTTCACAATGTAATGTTTACTAAACAAGTAACAATCTGAACTGGCTGCAACATGCAGGGGATTCAACAACTCTTGTTCCCCTATATGGAGCAGATATTAAATGTCAATTATATCTGGATTGGCATAAAGTCTTTGTTTAGATGCTTGTTAGTAATAGCTAAATACATGTTTAAATCAGCCAAAAGGATTTCAGTAGCTCTCATCGTATTGGCTGATTTAAATTTGAAGAATTAAATCAGCCAATAGGAATGCAAGGTACGCCATTTTGAAACGGCTACCTTGCATTCAACTTCAGTATAGGGCGGTGACCGTATGAAGAGGACGCTCCGCGCAGGATGGGATTGGCTTCCAGGATAGCTCTGCTCCACGCTGCAGGGATGAAGATAAGACGCCCTAGCGAAGGTGTCGCCTTCATCCATCGCGGGGCTTAGGTTTTTTATTTTGGTGGGTTGGTTGGGTGGTGAGTTTTACTATTGGGGACTTTTTACAGATAAAGAGCTGTTTAACTTAGGGCAATACTTTCAAAGAAGATATATCCGACACTTTCTGTTGCCATAAAATCAAATTTTTTATTCAATCAATATAGGTTATTTTTTAACAAATTCCTATTCCCATGTTGGTTTCCCACTAGGGTTTAGATGGATTTATATATATATATATATATATATATATATATATATATATATATATATATATATATATATATATATATATATATATTCAGAACTTATACCCTCTTTGTTATTTACATTAACACTAAAGAGTCTTTTTTGGCTTTTATCGTGATATCTATAGAGGGTGTTTGTGGTAATAATTTTCAAGGGCCTACAAGGGTCAAACGTTAGAAGTATGTCAAACCTCCAATGGGGCATATGTGCATATGTGAATACGTATTCATAATCATTTGCCATTGTGCACTGAGCCTAATTTTTATATGTTTGGGACCTTTTCTAGTTTGTGGAATGAGAGATAGTGTATCCTTAATACCCATATTTACATTGGGGATTTTTGGCCTAAGGAAAAATTGGGCTTTTTGCGCCTAAGGAAAATTATTCGTCAATAACCTAACATAACATTATATTATTTTATTGCATCTGCTGCATATGATATAATATAATCTGAGATATATACAGTATATATATATATATATATATATATATATATTCATGACTTGAATGTAATCAAATTTGTTTTACTTTTGTTAATATCTGAGTAATTTTTACTGTATGTTATATACTTCCGTTTTTACGGAGCAACATTATTAGTTACTTTGCACTGTAACCAAAACCAAATATTTGAGGGGATGGATTGTATTCTGTTTTCCAGATTGGTTTGAGTCATAGAGGCAGGTTTTTTGTTTTAACCTATTATATTTTTTTATTTAGTTTTTAAGCAGGTGTGGGGTTTAGCACTACAGGCTGTGACTACAGATGTGTATCCGATACGCGTAAGCCTGTCAGTGCTACGTCCGTGAACGCCAGTTCTCAGGAATTGTTGTATCCTTCATTTTAACCTATATGGATTGAATAAAGAATTTGATTTTATAGCAACAGAAAGTGTCGGATCTATCTTCTTTGAAAGTATCTTCACTCCAGTTTATCCGGACACGCTAGCTGATACAAGTGATTGGAGCAGGTGTCCTGTTTACACATTGGCCAGAGGGCAGGTCACCTGGGAGTGACATAAGGGTTATGGAAGAATGCTGTGAGAAAAAAGAGCCTGCAAGAGAAGACTTGTGAGCTGCATAATCCGGAAGTGAGTGAGTCGCTGTCCCTACTTCGATTGTAGCACAAGATATTTTACCATTTTGTGGGTCATTCTTGCACAGTTTGTAAGGCTTGCATCTGAAGTCTGGTGAGTTACCCTTTCCCCGTCTAATGAGCCTGATATTGGTTACGGACATCTAGTGCAAATAGCACCTTGTATTATGAATGACAGTTATATCTAAGTTACTGGGTTTTATACTGTCAGTTATTAACTTAGGGCAATACCCTACAATAGGCCCTTTTTAGGGCAATTAGTAGTTTATTGTAGTTTAGGGGTGTTTTTATTTTGGGGACTTTTAATTTTAATAGGGCTATTAGATTAGGTGTAATTGTTTTTATTTTATATAATTTAATTTATTATTTTATGTAAGCTTAGTGTTTTTTATTTTTCGTAATTTAGTGTTTATTATTTTTTGTAATTTTAGATTTTTTATTTTTTTTCTGTAGTGTTAGTTTTTTTTGCATTTGTAATTTAGGTTTTTAATTGGTAGTATTTTTTTATTTTATTGGAATTGTTATGTTAGGTTAATTTATAGTTTAATGTTAGTTTATTTTTATTTCACAGGTAAGTTTTTATTTATTTCAATATAGTTATATTGTAATTTTAATTTCAATTAGGGGGTGTTAGGTTTAGGGATTAATAGTTTAATTTAGTGTTTTGCGATGTGGGGGGGCTGGCAGTCTAGGGGTTAATAGGTTTAGTTTAGTAGTTACGATGTGGGGGGCTAGAGGTTTAGAGGTTAATACTTTATTTTAGTATTGGCGATGTGGGGGTCGGCGGTTTAGGGGTTACTAGGTTTATTTAGGTGTCGGTGATGTTGGGGAACGGCAGATTAGGGTTTAATAACTTTTATTAGTGTTGGCGATGTTGGGGAGCAGCAGTTTAGGGGTTAATAGATTTATATAGTGTTTGTGATGTGGGTGGGCGGCAGATTAGGGGTTAATATCTTTATTTAATAGGTTTAATAGAGTGTTTGCAATGCGGGAGGGTGGCAGTTTAGGGTTAATATGTAGTTTATGGGTGTTAGTGTACTTTGTAACAGTTTAGTTATGACTTTTGTGAAACATTTATGTTTCGCAAAATCCTTAACTACTGCTCTCAGATGGCGGTATGGATTGTGTCGGTATAGGCTGTAATGCAAGCATTTTAGCCTGAACGCACAACCTGTAATACCGGCGCTATGAAAATCCCACACAAAAAAGTCATTGTTTTGAGTTCGGAATGGACGTTGCATTATAGGCTAAAATGCTTGCGGTATAGCTATACCGACACAACTCGTAATATGCATTCCTGGCTATTCCAGTGTAATGGCCAATTGTTTTAGCATTAAAAGACGTACCGCACCGTAACGCAAAACTCATAATCTAGCCGAGTAGTTGAAAAAAACAAAAGCAAAGCACAAACCATTCACGCATTGAATTTCAGGGATTGTCAGCAAGTAGAATATTCTGTATGTATTCGTAAGAATGTATTAATTTGAGCATTTTTAAAATGTAAGAAAATAAAACAAGAAAGACCCAATATTTTTAAAATGTTACTTTGTTTACTACAGTTAAATAATTTGTAAACTTCAATGGCTACAATATAACTTGTTATAAACAAAATTTTAAATAATTTAAAATTGCCATTTCCTTTACCATTGTTTTTTAATAGAGACGTCCAAATATACACTCCTTGAAATAATTCTTGAGGATGTTTATCTGGTCTGTAATACTATGATCAATCAGAGGTTAGATGTAAATGATCTCCTGTATGAGGGCTAGATTACAAGTAGATCGCTAATTGTTATGCGTGAGTGATAAGGGATTTATGTTGGCTGTTTGTGTGCATTGGAAGTAGCAAGTGTATTGCAAGTTGAAAGTAAAGGGGTTCGCTGGAGCGCGTTGGATAAGCACAACCTCAGAGCTCTGCTTAACTGTTACCCTAAAATAAAAAGTGTAAAAAAACACATACAAAATACATTTAAAAGTACAGTTACACTCATAATAATACTATCTAATAAAAAGTATTTTAAAAAATTATAAGGGCTCAAAGATAAGATGTCTTCGGTGTTAGAAACAAAAGGCATGCAAAGGGTTTTAACATAGAGATACATACATACACATGTCTAAAGAGGTATATGTAATTATATGTATACACTCACCAGCCACTTTATGACATGGTTGTGGGTGCCAGACGGGCTGGTCTGTGTATTTCAAAAACTGCTGATCTACTGGAAATGTCATTCACAACTATCTCTAGGGTTTACAGAGAATGGTTGGAAAAGTATAAAATATCCAGTGAGTGGCAGTTGTGTGGACAAAAATTCCTTGTTGATGTCAGAGGACAATGAGCAGAATGGTTCAAGATGATAGAAAGGCAACAGTAACTCAAAAAAACACTTGTTACAACCAAGGTATGCAGAATACCATCTCTGAATGCACAGCACATCAAACCTTGATGTTAATTAACTACAGCAGCAGAAGACTACAACTGAGGCTACAATTCACACAGACACACCAAATTGGACAATAGAAGATTGGAAACATTGAGTCTCAATTTCAACTGTGACATTCAGATGATAGGGTCAGAATTTAGTGTAAGCAACCTGAAAACATGGATCCATCCTGCTTTGTATCAACGGTTCAGGCTGATGGTGGAGTAATGGTGTAAGGGATATTTCTCTTGTTAAGTGTATCCAGTCCACGGATCATCCATTACTTATGGAATATATTCTCCTTCCCAACAGGAAGCTGCAAGAGTCCACCCACAGCAAAGCTGCTATATAGCTCCTCCCCTAACTGCCATATTCAGTCATTCTCTTGCAAGCCTCAACATAGATAGGAGGTCGTGAGAGTCTGTGGTGCTTTCTACTTAGTTTATTCTTCAATCAAAAGTTTGTTATTTTTAAATGGCACCGGAGTGTGCTGTTTATCTCAGGCAGTATTTGGAAGAAGAATCTGCCTGCGTTTTTCTATGATCTTAGCAGACGTAACTAAGATCCATTTGCTGTTCTCACACATTCTGAGGAGTGAGGTACTTCAGAGGGGGAATGGCGTGCAGGTTTTCCTGCAGATAAGGTATGTGCAGTAAAATATTTTTCTAGGAATGGAATTGACTAAGAAAATACTGCTGATACCGAAGTAATGTAAGTAAAGCCTTAAATGCAGCGATAGCGACTGGTATCAGGCTTATTAATAGAGATACATACTCTTGTAAAAATGTGTTTTAAAACGTTTGCTGGCATGTTTAATCATTTTTTAACATATGTTTGGTGATAAAACTTATTGGGGCCTAAGTTTTTTCCACATGGCTGGCTTAAATTTTGCATAGAAACAGTTAACTGAAGCTTCCCACTGTTGGCTGTGGCAGTTTGTTGTGTCTGTTTTTAAAAACGTCTATGTCGTTTTTTTTTTGTTTTTTTTTATCTGTTTTTTGCATTAAGGGGTTAATCATCCATTTGCAAGTGGGTGCAATGCTCTGTTACCTTATTACATGTACTGTAAAAATTTTGTTTGTTTTATTGCCTTTTTTTCAATGTTTTTCAAATTTTGACAAAATTTGTTTCTCTTAAAGGCACAGTAACGTTTTATATATTTGCTTGTTAACTTGATTTAAAGTGTTTTCCAAGCTTACTAGTCTCATTATTAGTCTGTTCTAACATGTCTGACATAGAGGAAGCTCTGTGTTCATTATGTTTTAAAGCCATGGTGGAACCCCATCTTAGAATGTGTACCAGATGTACTGATTTCATGTTAAACAATAAAGATCATTTTTTGTCTTTAAAAACATTATCACCAGAGGATTCTGTCGTGGGGGTAGTTATGCCGACTCACTCTCCCCACGTGTCAGACCTTTTGACTCCCGCTTTAGGGACTCACGCTCAAATGGCGCCAAGTACATCAAGGGCACCCATAGCGTTTCTTTTACCAGGGGATTCTGTCGAGGGGAAAGTTATGCCGACTAACTCTCCCCACGTGTCAGACCCTTCGACTCCCACTTCAGGGACTCACGCTCAAATGGCGCCAAGTACATCAAGGGCGCCCATAGTGTTTATTTTACAAGACATGGCAAAGGTGGTGAATAATATTCTGGCAGCAGTATTAGTCAGACTACCTGAAATTAAAGGAAAGCAGTTAGCTCTGGGGGTAGATACAGAGCATACAGACGCTTTAAGAACCATGTATGATACTACCTCATAATATGCTTAGTCTGTGGGTGATTTTTTTTTTGACTCAGGGAAGAGGATTTAACCTGATTCTGATATTTCTACATTTAAAATTTATGCTTGAGAACCTCCACTTGTTGCTCAGGGAGGCTTTGGCTGCTCTGAATGAATGTGTACAATCGCAGGGCCAGAGAAATTGTGTAGACTGGATAAATAATATGCAGTGCCGGTGTGTACTGATGTTTTTCCAATACCTAAAGAGGTTTACTAAAATTTTTTTTAATAAGGAATGGGATAGACCAGGTGTGCCGTTCTCTTCCCCTCCTATTTTTTAGAAGAATGTTTTCTAATAGTTACCACCACACGGGACTTCTGGCAGACAGTTCCAAAGGTGGAGAGAAGAGTTTCTACTCTAGCTAAGCGTACCACTACCTCTGACGAGGACAGTTGTGCTTTTTAGATCCAATGGATAAAAAATGTTTATTCAACAGGGTTTTATCCTGCAGCCCCTTGCATACATTGCTTCTGTCACTGCTGCTGCGGCGTTCTGGGTTGAGTCTCTTGATGAGGCTTTACAGTTAAGCGACTCCATTGGATGAATATATTTGACAAGCTTATGCTAGCCAATTCCTTTGTTTTCTGATGCCTTGTTCATTTGACTAGACTAACGGCTAAGAATTCTGTTTTTTACTATACTGGCGCGCAGAGCGCTATGGCTTATATCATGGTCAGCTGTCGTGACTTTAATAAATAAGCTACTTAACTTCCCTTCAAGGGGCAGACCCTATTCGGGCCTGGTTTGAAGGAGATTATTGCTTATATCACTGGAGGAAAAGGTCATGCCCTTCCTCAGGATAGGTCTAAATCAAGGGCAAAAAAAAAAAAAAAAAAAAAGTCTAATTTTCGTACCTTTTAAAAACTTCAGGGCAGGTGTGGCATCCTCTTCCTCTAAGGCAAAACAAGAGGGAATTTTTGCTCAGTCCAAGGCGGTCTGGAGACAATCGGACCTGGAACAAAGATAAGCAGGCCAAGGAGCCTGCTGCTGCCTCTAAGGCAGCATGAAGGAACGGACCCCTATCCCGTAACGGATCCTATAGGGGGCAGACTTTCATTCTTTGCCCAGGCGTGGGCAAGAGATGCCCAGGATCCCTAGGCATTGGAATTTATATCCCAGAGATATCTTCTGGATTTCAAAGATTCCCCCCCAAAAAAAGGGGAGATTTCGCCTTTCACAAATATCTGCAAACCAGATAAAGAAGGAGGCATTCTTACATTGTGTACGAGATCCATCCAGTTCCAAGAGAGGAACAGGGACAGAGTTTTTACTCAAATCTGTTTGTGGTTCCCAAGGAAAGGGAACCTTCAGACCTATTTTGGATCTAAAGATCTTAAACAAATTCCTCAGAATTCCGTTATTTAAGATGGAAACTATTCGTACCATCTTAACTATGATCCAGGAGAGTCAATAGAGGACTACAATGGATTTGAAGGATGCTTATCCTCACATTGTGATGCATAAAGATCACCATCGTTTTTCAGGTTTGCCTTTCTAGACAGGCATTACCAGTTTGTAGCTCTTTCCTTTGGGATATCTACAGCCCCAAGAATCTTTATGGAGGTTCTGGGGTCGCTTTGGCGGTCCTTAGACCGCGGGGCATAGAAGTGGCCCCTTATTTAGACGACATCCTGATACAGGCGTCAAACATCCAAATTGCCCAGTCTCATACGGACGTAGTACTGGCATTTCTGAGATCACATGGGTGGAAAGTGAACAAGGAAAGAGTTCTCTATCCCCAATCTCAAGGGTTTCCCTCCTAGGGACTCTGATAGATTCTGTAGAAATGAAAATTTACCTGACGGAGTCCAGGTTGTCAAAGTTTCTAAATTTCTGCAGTGTTTTTTCATCCCATCCGCGCCCTTCGGTGGCTCAGTACATGAATGAAATTGGCTTAATGGTAGCGGCAAGGGACATAGTACCGTTTGCACGTCTACATTTCAGACCGCTGCAACTATGCATGCTCAGTCAGAGGAACGGGGATTACACAGATTTGTCCCCCTGTTAAACCTGGACCAAGAGACCAGAGATTCTCTTCTCTGGTGACTATGTCGGGTCCATCTGTCCAAGGGTATGACCTTCCGCAGGTCAGATGGGACAATTGTTACAATAGATGCCAGCCTTTTAGGTTGGGATGC
Organism: Bombina bombina; assembly: GCF_027579735.1. Lineage (NCBI taxonomy): Eukaryota > Metazoa > Chordata > Amphibia > Anura > Bombinatoridae > Bombina > Bombina bombina. The sequence continues at coordinate 448,368,245 of NC_069503.1, forward strand.
AGTCTGGAACTCCCTGAAGGCTCAGGGATAGTGGACTTAGGAGGAGACCCTCCTTCTAATAAATATTCTGGAACTGGGAGTGATATTCCATGCTCTTCAGACTTGGCCTCAGTTAGCAACTCTGAGGTACATCATACTCAGTCGGACAATATACACGACTGTGGCTTACATCAGCCATCAAGGGGGAACAGAAGTTCCCTAGCGATGTTAGAAGTCTTACAATAATTCACTGGACAGAGACTCACTCTTGTCTATCAGCTATCCATATCCCAGGTGTTGAGAACTGGGAGGTGGATTTTCTAAGTCGTCAGACTTTTCTTCCGGGAGAGTGGGATTTCCTCCGGAGGTCAAGACCAAGCAGGAGAGGGCTTTGGTGTTTTTGACAGCGCCTGCGTAGCAACGCAGGACCTGGTATGCAGATCTGGTGGACATGTCATCCTTTCCATCACGGTCTCTGCTTCTGAGACAGGTCCCTCTACCTCAGGGTCCTTTCAACCATCTAAATAGAATCAATCTGAGATGGACTGCCTGGAGACTGAACGCTTGATGTTATCAAAGCATGGCTTCTCTGAGTCAGTCATTGATACCTTAATACAGACATGAAAGCCTGTCTCTAGGAAAATTGAACATAGATATGGTGTAAATATCTGATTGTTATGAATCCAAGGGTTACTCATGGAGTAAAGTCTGGATTCCCAGGATATTATCTTTTCTCCAAGATGTTTTTGAGAAAAGGGTTGTCAGCTAATTCCTTAAAAGGGGACAGATTTTTACTCTGTCTATTTTTTTGCACAAGCGTCTGGCAGGTATTCTAGACGTTCAGGCATTTGGTCAGGCTTTGGTTAGATCCAAGCCTGTGTTTAAAACTGTTGCTCCGCCATGGAGCTTAAACCTGATTCTTAAGGTTCTTCAAGAAGTTCCGTTTGAACCTTTTTTGTTCCATAGATATCAATCTTTATCTTGGAAAGTTCCTTTTGGGTAGCTAATTCCTCGACTCGTAGAGTCTCCAAGTTATCTGTGTTACAATGTGATTCTCCTTATCTGGTCCTTCGTACGGATAAGGTAGTCCTGCGTACCAACCTGGGTTTTTTCCTAAGGTGGTATCTAACAAGTACATCACTCAAGAGATAGTTGTTCCATGCTTGTATCCTAATCCTTCCTCAAAGAAGGAAAGTCTATTACACAATATTGGACGTGGTTTGTGCTTTAAAGTTTTACTTACAAGCTACTACAGTTTTCATCAAACGTTCACCTTGTTTGTTGTCTATTCTGGACAGAGGAGAGGTCAAAAGACTTCAGCAGCCTCTCTGTCTTTTTGGTTAAAAAGCATAATTCATTTAGCTTATGAGACTGCTGGACAGCAGCCTCCTGAAGGGATTACAGCTCATTCTACTAGAGCTGTGGTTTTCACTTGGGCCTTTTTTAAATGTGGCTTCTGTTGAACAGATTTACAAGACGGAGTCTTGGTCTGCGCTTCATGCTTTTCAAATTTAACAAATTTGATACCTTGCTTCTTCGGAGGCTATTTTGGGAGAAAGGGTTTTTTACAGGCAGTGGTAACTTCCGTTTAAGTACCTGCCTTGTCCCTCCCATCATCCGTGTACTTTAGCTTTGCTATTGGTATTCCATAAGTAATGGATGATCCGTGGACTGGATACACTTAACAAGAGAAAACATAATTTATGCTTACCTGATAAATGTATTTCTCTTGTAGTGTATCCAGTCCACGGCCCGCCCTGTCACTTTAAGGCAGGTAATTTTTTCATTTGAACTACAGTCACCACTGCACCCTATGTTTTTTCCTTTCTCTGCATGTTTTCGGTCGAATGACTGAATATGGCAGTTAGGGGAGGAGCTATATAGCAGCTTTGCTGTGGGTGGACTCTTGCAGCTTCCTGTTGGGAAGGAGAATATATTCCATAAGTAATGGATGATCCGTGGACTGGATACACTACAAGAGAAATACATTTATCAGGTAAGCATAAATTATGTTTTTCTTGGCACACTTTGGGTACCTTAGTAACAATTGAGTTTGAATGCCACAGCCTACCTGAGTATTGTTGCTGACCATGTCCATCCCTTTTTGACTACAGTATACCCATCTTCTGATGGCTACTTCCAGCAGGATAATGCACCATGTCACAAAGCTCAAATCATCTCAAACTGGTTTCTTGAAAATGACAATGAGTTCACTGTACTCCAATGTCCTCCACAGACACCAGATCTCAATCCAATAGAGCACCTTTGGGATGTGGTGGAATGGGAGATTCACATCATGGATGTGTAACCGACAAATCTGCAGCAACTGTGTGATGCTATCATGTGAATATGTACCAAAATGTCTGAGGAATGTTTCCAACACCTGTTGAATCTATGCCATGAAGAATTAAGGCAGTTTTGAAGGCAAAAGGGGGTCCAACCCAGTACTAGCAAGGTGTACCTAATAAAGTGGCCGGTGAGTGTATATGTGTGTACATTTGTATTTATGTATTTATATGTTTTACTGTATATTTACTGTACATATTTAACATTGCAATGTTCTTCACTTACAGGATAATATATAGGTATATAGATATGTATTTTGTATGAACTATGAAATATATATATATATATATATATATATATATATATACAGGGAGTGCAGAATTATTAGGCAAGTTGTATTTTTGAGGATTTATTTTATTATTGAACAACAACCATGTTCTCAATGAACCCAAAAAACTCATTAATATCAGAGCTGAATAGTTTTGGAAGTAGTTTTTAGTTTGTTTTTAGTTATAGCTATTTTAGGGGGATATCTGTGTGTGCAGGTGACTATTACTGTGCATAATTATTAGGCAACTTAACAAAAAACAAATATATACCCATTTCAAATTATTTATTTTTACCAGTGAAACCAATATAACATCTCAACATTCACAAATATACATTTCTGACATTCAAAAACAAATCAGTGACCAATATAGCCACCTTTCTTTGCAAGGACACTCAAAAGCCTGCCATCCATGGATTCTGTCAGTGTTTTGATCTGTTCACCATCAACATTGCGTGCAGCAGCAACCACAGCCTCCCAGACACTGTTCAGAGAGGTGTACTGTTTTCCCTCCTTGTAAATCTCACATTTGATGATGGACCACAGGTTCTCAATGGGGTTCAGATCAGGTGAACAAGGAGGCCATGTCATTAGATTTTCTTCTTTTATACCCTTTCTTGCCAGCCACGCTGTGGAGTACTTGGACGCGTGTGATGGAGCATTGTCCTGCATGAAAATCATGTTTTCTTGAAGGATGCAGACTTCTTCCTGTACCACTGCTTGAAGAAGGTGTCTTCCAGAAACTGGCAGTAGGACTGGGAGTTGAGCTTGACTCCATCCTCAACCCGAAAAGGCCCCACAAGCTCATCTTTGATGATACCAGCCCAAACCAGTACTCCACCTCCACCTTGCTGGCGTCTGAGTCGGACTGGAGCTCTCTGCCCTTTACCAATCCAGCCACGGGCCCATCCATCTGGCCCATCAAGACTCACTCTCATTTCATCAGTCCATAAAACCTTAGAAAAATCAGTCTTGAGATATTTCTTGGCCCAGTCTTGACGTTTCAGCCTGTGTATCTTGTTCAGTGGTGGTCGTCTTTCAGCCTTTCTTACCTTGGCCATGTCTCTGAGTATTGCACACCTTGTGCTTTTGGGCACTCCAGTGATGTTGCAGCTCTGAAATATGGCCAAACTGGTGGCAAGTGGCATCTTGGCAGCTGCACGCTTGACTTTTCTCAGTTCATGGGCAGTTATTTTGTGCCTTGGTTTTTCCACACGCTTCTTGCGACCCTGTTGACTATTTTGAATGAAACGCTTGATTGTTCGATGATCACGCTTCAGAAGCTTTGCAATTTTAAGAGTGCTGCATCCCTCTGCAAGATATCTCACTATTTTTGACTTTTCTGAGCCTGTCAAGTCCTTCTTTTGACCCATTTTGCCAAAGGAAAGGAAGTTGCCTAATAATTATGCACACCTGATATAGGGTGTTGATGTCATTAGACCACACCCCTTCTCATTACAGAGATGCACATCACCTAATATGCTTAATTGGTAGTAGGCTTTCGAGCCTATACAGCTTGGAGTAAGACAACATGCATAAAGAGGATGATGTGGTCAAAATACTCATTTGCCTAATAATTCTGCACTCCCTGTATATATATATATATATATATATATATATATATATATATATATATTTAAAAATAAAAAGTACATAATTTTCTATGTGAAGAACAACGGAATGTAAAATATGCATTTCTCGCATCATAATTCTCAATTTAGATCTTAACACGGTCAGGTTAGCACATGAGAACTGCCTAAGGCTCGTTACTGAAATATTACATATAAAATATTTTTAAAAAATATATATAAATTATAAAAAATTGATAAATATACTAAAAAATATTCTAAATAATCCATATAATATATCTATATATTTTACAGTATGTTTATACTTTAATGCGTTTAATTTTAACACGATTGCGATATTGTAATTTCGGCTTTTTGCGAGTGTCGGGTTAGCACGCCAGCGAAAATGTTTTACTTTCAACTTAAACTATATGTTTATTTTAAGATAGATAGATAGATAGATAGATAGATAGATAAATGTGTGTGTGTATATGTATGGATTTGTATGTGTATGTATATATAGCTCTAGAAAAAAATTAAGAGACCACTGCAAAATTATCAGTTTCTCTGGTTTTACTATTTATAAGTATGTGCTAGAGTAAAATGAACATTTTTGTTTTATTATTTAAACTACTGACAACATTTCTTCCAAATTCCAAATAAAAATATTGTAACTTACAGCATTTATTTGCAGAAAATGACAACTGGTCAAATTAAAATGATGCAGTGTTTTCAGACCTTGAATAATGCAAAGAAAACAAGTTAATATTCATTTTTAAACAACACACTATTAATATTTTAACTTAACAAGAGTTCAGAAAACAATATTTGGTGGCATAACCCAGCTTTCATATATCTTGGCATGCTCTCCACCAGTCTTTCATATTGCTTTTGGATGACTTTATGCCGCTCCTGACAGAGAAATTCAAGCAGCTCGGCTCTGTTTGATGGCTTGTGACCTTCTGTCTTACTCTTGATGACATTCCAGAGATTTTCAATGGGGTTCATGTCTGGAGATTGGGCTGGCCATGACAGGGTCTTAATTTGGTGGTCCCCCATCCACACCTTGATTGACCTGGCTGTGTGGCATGGGGCATTGTCCTGCTGGAAAAAACAATTCACAGAGTTGGGGAAAATTGTAAGAGCAGAAGGAAGAAAGTTTTCTTCATGGATAACATTGTACGTGGCTTGATTCATGCAGCCTTCACAAAGCTAAATCTGCCCAATTTAAGCATTGCTGAAGAACCCCAGATCATCACCAATTCTCCACCAAATTTCAAAGTGGGTACAAGACACTGTGCCTTGTAGGTCTCTCCAGGTCTCTGTCTAACCATTAGATGTCCAGGTATTTGGGAAAGCTGAATATTGGACTCATCATGAATGATGACCTGGAATCAGGCAGATTTATCTTTGGGAAGGATGCATGCATGTATCTATGAATACTTCATTTTAATATATTAAATATATTATTCACATCTTTTGTTATACTTTTATTCAAGTTTTACTTCTGGTCTCCAGGCACAGTAAGTTTTTCTCCACTATTATGTGATTTGCTGCTCACCACTTGGCGATATGGTGGCATTGAGCTCCATACCGCACCAAAATCAAGCGCTGATTTGACGTGCTCGTTCACGTGCACGATTTCCCCATAGACATCAATGGGGAGAGCCGGCAAAAAAAAAGCCTAACATCTGCGATTGTGGAAAAAAAGCTCCGTAATGCAGCCCCATTGATGTCTATGGGGAAATAAAAAGTTATGTTTAAACCTAGCACCCTAACATAAACCCCGAGTCTAAACACCCCTAATCTGCCACCCCCGACATTGCCACCACCTACATACAGTTATTAACCCCTAATCTGCAGCCCCTGACATCGCTGCCACCAACATAATGTTATTAACCCCTAATCTGCCGCCCTTAATATTGCCGCCACCTACATAGTTATTAATCTCTAATCTGCTGCCCCTAACATCGCCGCCACCATACACTTATTAACTCCTAATCTGCCGCCCTTAACATCGCCACCACCTACATTACAGTTATTAACCCCTAATCTGCCGCCCCCTACCTACACTTATTAACCCCTAATCTGCCAACCTTAACATCGCCGCCACCTACATTACAGTTATTAACCCCTAAACTTCTGGCCTCCAACATCACTAACACTAAATAAATATATCAACCCCTAAACCTAACCCTAACCCTAACATAACCGTAACCCTAAGTCTAACCCTAACACCCCTTAACTTAAATATAAATAGAACAGGCCCCCCAAAATAAAAAAAAATCTAGCCTACAATAAACTGCCGATGGCCCTTAAAAGGGCCTTTTGTGGGGCATTGCCCTAAAGATAACATCTCTTTTACAATTTTGCAATAAAAAATGCAAATAACCCTCCAACAGTAAAACCCACCACTCACCCAGCCAACCTCCCCAAATAAAAACCTAATCTAAATAAACCTAAGCTAACCATTGCCCTGAAAAGCGCATTTGGATGGGCATTGCCCTTTAAAGGGCATTAAGCTCTTTTGCGATGCCCTGAAAAGGGCAATCAGCTCTTTTAGGAATTGCCCAAACCCTAAGCTAAAAACCCACTCAAAAAACCCTTAAAAAAACCTAACACTAGCCTCCGAAGATCCAGTTACAGTTATCGAGAAGTCCGGACATCCATCCTCATAAAGGTGGCGAAGTCCTCATCCAAGCATCAAAAAGTCTTCATCCAGGAGGCCTCTTTGATCTTCATCCATCCGGCGAAGTCCTCATCCAAGCGGAAAGAAGTCTTCATCCAGACGGCATCTTATATCTTCATCCATCCTGCGTGGAGCGGGTCCATCTTCAAGACATCCGGCCGGAGCATCCTCTTCATATGGTCGCAGCCGTAAACTGAAGGTTCCCTTTAAGTGACGTCATCAAAGATGGCGTCCCTTGAATTCCTATCAGCCAATAGGAATTAAAGGTGAAAAAATCATATTGACTGTTGCAATCAGCCAATAGAATTGAGCTCACATTCTAATGGCTGATTGGAACAGCCAATAGAATGAGCGCTCAATCCTATTAGCTGATTGGATCAGCCAATAGGATGAAAGCTCAATCCTATTGGCTGATTGGATCAGCCAATAGGATGAAAGCTCAATCCTATTGACTGATTGGATCAACCAATAGGATTTTTTCACCTTTAATTCCTATTGGCTGATCCAATATCCAAATATTTCAGCCAATAGGAATTCAAGGGAAGCAATCTTTGATGATGTCACTTAAAGGGAACCTTCAGTTTACAGCGGCTACCGTATGAAGAGGATGCTCCGAGCCGGATGTCTTGAAGATGGACCCGCTCCGCGCCGAATGGATGAAGATAGAAGATACCAAAGAGGTCTCCTGGATGAAGAGTTCTTGCCACTTGAATGAGGACTTCACCGGCAGGATGAGGATGGATGTCCGGACTTCGATAACTGTAAGTGGATCGTCAGGGGTTAGTGTTAGTTTTTTATAAGGGTTTTTTGGTGGGGTTTTTTTTAGCTTAGGGTTTGGGCAATTCCTAAAAAAGCTGTTTGCCCTTTACAGGGCATCGTAAAAGAGCTAAATGCCCTCCCAAATGCCCTTTTCAGGGCAATGGTTAGCTTAGCTTTATTTAGATAAAGGTTTTTATTTGGGGGGTTTGGTTGGGTGGGTGGTGGGTTTTACTGTGTGGGGGTTGTTTGTATTTTTTATTGCAATGTAAAAGAGCTGTTATCTTTGGGGCAATGCCCCACAAAAGGCCCTTTTAAGGGCCATTGGTAGTTTATTGTAGGGTAGGGTTTTTCTTTTATTTTGGGGGGGCTTTTTATTTTGATAGGGCTATTAGATTAGGAGTAATTCATTTTTATTTTTGATAATTTCATTTTTTATTTTTTGTAATTTAGTGGGGGGTTTTTGTAATTTAGAAAATTGTACTTTAATAATTTAATTTATTTTATTTTAGTGTAATGTTAGTTTTTAGTGTAAGGCAGGTTAGGTTTTATTTCACAGGTAAGTTTGTATTTATTTTAACTAGGTAGTTAGTAAATAGTTAATAACTATTTACTAAATAGTCTACCTTGTTAAAATAAATACAAACTTACCTGTAAAATAAAAATAAAACCTAAGATAGATACGATATAACTATTAGTAATATTGTAGCTAGCTTAGGTTTTATTTTACAGGTAAGTATGTATTTATTTTTAAATAGGCATTATTTAGGTAATAATTGTAAGGTTTATTTAGCTTTATTTTAATTATATTTACGTTAAGGGGTTAGGGTTAGACTTAGACTTAGGGTTACGTTAGGTTTAGGGGTTAATATATTTATGTTGAGTTAGTGATGTGGGAGGTCAGAGGTTTAGGGGTTAATAATTTATTATAGTATATTTCGTTGTGGGGGGCTTGCGGTTTAGTGGTTAATAGGTTTATTATAGTGGCAACGATGTCTGGGAGCGGCGGAAGAGGGGTTAATACATTTTAATAGTGGTGGTGATATCGGGAGCAGCAGATTAGGGGTGAATACATTTATTATAGTGTTTGCGATGCGGGAGGGCCTCGGTTTAGGGGTTAATAGGTATTTTATGGGTGTTAGTGTACTTTTTAACACTTTAGTTATGAGTTTTATGGTGCAGCTTTGTAACTGGTTTTTTTTTTCAGACAGAGTAGGAGTGAGCTGCACTGAGAGTAATGGCGCGGTCGGGCCGGGCTGTGACTAGACAGCTGGCCAGATGCGCTCTATGATAAAAACAGATGCGCTCAGAAGAGCACAGAGAGCAGGTCTGAAAAACAGTCTTTTTTAATAAAAATTTACAGGCAATATTAGATTGCATAAAGCTGCTGCTAATAGAATGTTATATAATTCTGCACATAGTGCAGAATTATATAACATTATTTTTTAGGTTTACTGGCCCTTTAATTTAAGATAGGGAAAGTGTAATTTTAATACAAAGTTAGAGGGGGCATTAGATTTAGGGGTTACTAGTTTAAATTAGCTTATTGCGATGTGGAAAGTTTAATTGTGTATATTTTGTTGTGGGGGGCTTGCAATTTAAGGGTTAATAGTTTAATTTAGTATATTTCGTTGTGGGGGGCTTATGGTTTAGGGGTTAATAGTTTAATTTTGTATATTTCGTTGTGGGGGGCTTGCAGTTTAGGGGTAAATAGGTTTATTATAGTGGTGGCAGTGGCAGGGAGCAGCGAAATAGGGGTTAATATATTTATTATAGTCTGGGCGATGTTGGGGTGTAGGGGAATAGGGGCTAATAATTTTAGTATAGTGGCGGCGATGTCGGGGAGCGGCGGAATAGGGGTTAATAAATTTTATTAGTGGCGGCGATGTCAGGATTGGCAGATTAGGGGATAATAACTTTAATTTAGTGTTTGTGATGCAGGAGGGCCTCAGTTTAGGGGTTAATAGGTAGTTTATGGGTGTTAGTGTACTTTGTAACAGTTTCTATGTCAATCGAAAGATGCAACAAACACAGGAGCGGCGTTCCAAGCAGCAACCATGGGCCCGGCAAAGAAACCGGAAGTTACACCGGTCTGTGAGAAATCTTCCCATAGAGAGCCAATGGAGTGCCGTAGCAGTGGCGAAACCCAGCCACTGTATATGAACAGGAACAGAGGGAAGCAGGCACTACATCAGGGTATCCATAAAACTTGAATCCTTTATTGAAGCAAAGTTAGAAAAGTGAACAGCTACATCCGCTGTATATTACGCATAAAAGGTACAAAGAACAAAGTACTAGGCAGGAGTGGGTAAGACACATGAGCTGTCTGACTAGTTTCGAGTCCTTACAGGACTCTTATTCATAGACAACTATGAATATGAGTCCTGTAAGGACTCGAAACTAGTCAGACAGTAATCTGGCTCTTAGTGTGTTCTAAAATTGATAGGGAGTTAAAAAAAAATTGTTTGGCGGTACACAATGCAAACATTATCTTGTGCATTTGAAAACAAGTAAAGAATTGAAAATTAATGTGTCCTGAACTAAAATCCATATGTTGAAGAATGTTCTTTATAGTATACAGATCAATCCTTAATTTCAATGACATCATTTCTTTTGTTGTTTTAAACATATGGGATAGTTTTGTCTCAGTATACTGTCCCTCTAAGTAAAACAGTATGATACCTGATCATTATCTGTAATAGCTATTTTTCCCTAACATTTTTATAATCAATTGTATAAGATTATTAATGTTTTTATTTTGTTCTGAAAGGACATCATTGCCTACTACTTGTTTAAAATATTCATTAAAGAGAACTAAATAATAGATTTTAAAATTATACAGTAAACTTAAATAAACTTAAAAATAAATATCAACATTGAAAAGTTTATTGGCTGTAAAAAACACAATTTTCCATTGTATATTTCATGTATTATTTTGTTTATAATAATCTCATTGTTTTTGTTGCTTAATGTATATGTAAATTAGTTACCAAAGTATCTGTTTTTATGAGCAATGACTTAGACTTTCAGCCAGATTAAGAGTTTTGAGCGCTATAGGGAAATTAATGACCGCGACAAAAGCGGCGTTATTTCACCTCCCTATAGCGCTGCTGTTACAGGTTTACAAAAACCAGGCTTGTGCAGGCGATATGGTGGCATTGAGCTCCATACCGCACCAAAATCAAGCGCTGATTTGACGTGCTCGTTCACGTGCACGATTTCCCCATAGACATCAATGGGGAGAGCCGGCAAAAAAAAAGCCTAACATCTGCGATTGTGGAAAAAAAGCTCCGTAATGCAGCCCCATTGATGTCTATGGGGAAATAAAAAGTTATGTTTAAACCTAGCACCCTAACATAAACCCCGAGTCTAAACACCCCTAATCTGCCACCCCCGACATTGCCACCACCTACATACAGTTATTAACCCCTAATCTGCAGCCCCTGACATCGCTGCCACCAACATAATGTTATTAACCCCTAATCTGCCGCCCTTAATATTGCCGCCACCTACATAGTTATTAATCTCTAATCTGCTGCCCCTAACATCGCCGCCACCATACACTTATTAACTCCTAATCTGCCGCCCTTAACATCGCCACCACCTACATTACAGTTATTAACCCCTAATCTGCCGCCCCCTACCTACACTTATTAACCCCTAATCTGCCAACCTTAACATCGCCGCCACCTACATTACAGTTATTAACCCCTAAACTTCTGGCCTCCAACATCACTAACACTAAATAAATATATCAACCCCTAAACCTAACCCTAACCCTAACATAACCGTAACCCTAAGTCTAACCCTAACACCCCTTAACTTAAATATAAATAGAACAGGCCCCCCAAAATAAAAAAAATCTAGCCTACAATAAACTGCCGATGGCCCTTAAAAGGGCCTTTTGTGGGGCATTGCCCTAAAGATAACATCTCTTTTACAATTTTGCAATAAAAAATGCAAATAACCCTCCAACAGTAAAACCCACCACTCACCCAGCCAACCTCCCCAAATAAAAACCTAATCTAAATAAACCTAAGCTAACCATTGCCCTGAAAAGCGCATTTGGATGGGCATTGCCCTTTAAAGGGCATTAAGCTCTTTTGCGATGCCCTGAAAAGGGCAATCAGCTCTTTTAGGAATTGCCCAAACCCTAAGCTAAAAACCCACTCAAAAAACCCTTAAAAAAACCTAACACTAGCCTCCGAAGATCCAGTTACAGTTATCGAGAAGTCCGGACATCCATCCTCATAAAGGTGGCGAAGTCCTCATCCAAGCATCAAAAAGTCTTCATCCAGGAGGCCTCTTTGATCTTCATCCATCCGGCGAAGTCCTCATCCAAGCGGAAAGAAGTCTTCATCCAGACGGCATCTTATATCTTCATCCATCCTGCGTGGAGCGGGTCCATCTTCAAGACATCCGGCCGGAGCATCCTCTTCATATGGTCGCAGCCGTAAACTGAAGGTTCCCTTTAAGTGACGTCATCAAAGATGGCGTCCCTTGAATTCCTATCAGCCAATAGGAATTAAAGGTGAAAAAATCATATTGACTGTTGCAATCAGCCAATAGAATTGAGCTCACATTCTAATGGCTGATTGGAACAGCCAATAGAATGAGCGCTCAATCCTATTGGCTGATTGGATCAGCCAATAGGATGAAAGCTCAATCCTATTGGCTGATTGGATCAGCCAATAGGATTTTTTCACCTTTAATTCCTATTGGCTGATCCAATATCCAAATATTTCAGCCAATAGGAATTCAAGGGAAGCAATCTTTGATGATGTCACTTAAAGGGAACCTTCAGTTTACAGCGGCGACCGTATGAAGAGGATGCTCCGAGACGGATGTCTTGAAGATGGACCCGCTCCGCGCCGAATGGATGAAGATAGAAGATACCAAAGAGGTCTCCTGGATGAAGACTTCTTGCCACTTGAATGAGGACTTCACCGGCAGGATGAGGATGGATGTCCGGACTTCGATAACTGTAAGTGGATCGTCAGGGGTTAATGTTAGTTTTTTATAAGGGTTTTTTGGTGGGGGTTTTTTTAGCTTAGGGTTTGGGCAATTCCTAAAAGAGCTGTTTGCCCTTTACAGGGCATCGTAAAAGAGCTAAATGCCCTCCCAAATGCCCTTTTCAGGGCAATGGTTAGCTTAGCTTTATTTAGATAAAGGTTTTTATTTGGGGGGTTTGGTTGGGTGGGTGGTGGGTTTTACTGCGTGGGGGTTGTTTGTATTTTTTATTGCAATGTAAAAGAGCTGTTATCTTTGGGGCAATGCCCCACAAAAGGCCCTTTTAAGGGCAATTGGTAGTTTATTGTAGGGTAGGGTTTTTCTTTTATTTTGGGGGGGCTTTTTATTTTGATAGGGTTATTAGATTAGGAGTAATTCATTTTTATTTTTGATAATTTCATTTTTTATTTTTTGTAATTTAGTGGGGTTTTTTGTAATTTAGAAAATTGTACTTTAATAATTTAATTTATTTTATTTTATTGTAATGTTAGTTTTTAGTGTAAGGCAGGTTAGGTTTTATTTCACAGGTAAGTTTGTATTTATTTTAACTAGGTAGTTAGTAAATAGTTAATAACTATTTACTAACTAGTCTACCTTGTTAAAATAAATAGAAACTTACCTGTAAAATAAAAATAAAACCTAAGATAGATACAATATAACTATTAGTAATATTGTAGCTAGCTTAGGTTTTATTTTACAGGTAAGTATGTATTTATTTTTAAATAGGCATTATTTAGGTAATAATTGTAAGGTTTATTTAGCTTTATTTTAATTATATTTAAGTTAAGGGGTTAGGGTTAGACTTAGACTTAGGGTTACGTTAGGGTTAGGTTTAGGGGTTAATATATTTATGTTGAGTTAGTGATGTGGGAGGTCAGAGGTTTAGGGGTTAATAATTTATTATAGTATATTTCGTTGTGGGGGGCTTGCGGTTTAGTGGTTAATAGATTTATTATAGTGACAACGATGTTGGGGAGCGGCGGAAGAGGGGTTAATACATTTTAATAGTGGTGGTGATATCGGGAGCAGCAGATTAGGGGTGAATACATTTATTATAGTGTTTGCGATGCGGGAGGGCCTCGGTTTAGGGGTTAATAGGTAGTTTATGGGTGTTAGTGTACTTTTTAACACTTTAGTTATGAGTTTTATGGTGCAGCTTTGTAACTGGTTTTTTTTTTCAGACAGAGTAGGAGTGAGCTGCACTGAGAGTAATGGCGCGGTCGGGCCGGGCTGTGACTAGACAGCTGGCCAGATGCGCTCTATGATAAAAACAGATGCGCTCAGAAGAGCACAGAGAGCAGGTCTGAAAAACAGTCTTTTTTAATAAAAATTTACAGGCAATATTAGATTGCATAAAGCTGCTGCTAATAGAATGTTATATAATTCTGCACATAGTGCAGAATTATATAACATTATTTTTTAGGTTTACTGGCCCTTTAATTTAAGATAGGGAAAGTGTAATTTTAATACAAAGTTAGAGGGGGCATTAGATTTAGGGGTTACTAGTTTAAATTAGCTTATTGCGATGTGGAAAGTTTAATTGTGTATATTTTGTTGTGGGGGGCTTGCAATTTAAGGGTTAATAGTTTAATTTAGTATATTTCGTTGTGGGGGGGCTTATGGTTTAGGGGTTAATAGTTTAATTTTGTATATTTTGTTGTGGGGGGCTTGCAGTTTAGGGGTAAATAGGTTTATTATAGTGGTGGCAGTGGCAGGGAGCAGCGAAATAGGGGTTAATATATTTATTATAGTCTGGGCGATGTTGGGGTGTAGGGGAATAGGGGCTAATAATTTTAGCATAGTGGCGGCGATGTCGGGGAGCGGCGGAATAGGGTTTAATAAATTTTATTAGTGGCGGCGTTGTCAGGATTGGCAGATTAGGAGATAATAACTTTAATTTAGTGTTTGTGATGCAGGAGGGCCTCAGTTTAGGGGTTAATAGGTAGTTTATGGGTGTTAGTGTACTTTGTAACAGTTTCTATGTTAATCGAAAGATGCAACAAACACAGGAGCGGCGTTCCAAGCAGCAACCCTGGGCGCGGCAAAGAAACCGGAAGTTACACCGGTCTGTGAGAAATCTTCCCATAGAGAGCCAATGGAGTGCCGTAGCAGTGGCGAAACCCAGCCACTGTATATGAACAGGAACAGAGGGAAGCAGGCACTACATCAGGGTATCCATAAAAGTTGAATCCTTTATTGAAGCAAAGTTAAAAAAGTGAACAGCTACATCCGCTGTATATTACGCATAAAATGTACAAAGAACAAAGTACTAGGCAGGAGTGGGTAAGACACATGAGCTATCTGACTAGTTTCGAGTCCTTACAGGACTCTTATTCATAGACAACTATGAATATGAGTCCTGTAAGGACTCGAAACTAGTCAGACAGCTCATGTGTCTTACCCACTCCTGCCTAGTACTTTGTTCTTTGTACCTTTTATGCGTAATATACAGCGGATGTAGCTGTTCACTTTTTTAACTTTGCTTCATTAAAGGATTCAAGTTTTATGGATACCCTGATGTAGTGCCTGCTTCCCTCTGTTCCTGTTCATATACTTTGTAACACTTTAGTTATAAGTTTTATATAACAGTTTTGTTAGAAGAAGGGACGTTTGAGGTCCCGAAACATTACTAATAACTATTTTTTACACAGATATCCTAAGTCCAGTGAGTGCTTCACGCTGTTTCTTTGCTACTCGTTTCTTTAGAGCACCCTGGCAGCTGCTGGACGGTAGTGAGAGTGCATATACCTCTTGAACTGCATACAGTATGTAAGTGCATTGTAGTCCTTTGCACTAAAGTAGTGAAAACATTTAAAAACATATTTATGCAATATTCATCATATTTAATAAAGTGGTATACTGTTTATTTACTGTAAATATTTCACATTCCAATGTTCTACACATAGCAGAATATCTTCTATGTATTTCTAAATATGTATTCCTATATATATCTGTACATATCTATACCTACGCATATAATTACGCATATATATATATATATATATATATATATATATATATATAAATATGTGTTTATGAATAAATAGAACATATTCTTCTCTGTGAAGAAAGTGTCAGGTTAACACGTGAGCGAAAACAATTTACTTTCGAAGTAATATGAATGCAACCCAATGCACACTGATTTATCAAAGCTTCAACTGATAATGCGCTTGAGGTCCGTATAAAATTAGATGCAAAGTTGATCTGCCGTGGTTAACAAAGCGTCAAGATCGTCAAATGTTGAAATGTGTGACGTAATATGCGCTCCCATGATATCAATCCGACGCAGATCAATGCTTGTGTTATTCGAGTGGAATACTGATCATCCGCCCTCACATTCTATTCCATTTGACCGTCTTTCCAATTTATCGAACATTCAAACCACCACCCTTGAGGCCGTGAATGCCATAGAAATCAATGGGAGTCTGAAAACAAAACACAGAAAGGTTATGTTTGATGCTGCAAGACAATGAAGCATATTAGATAATAAAAGTTAATTAGGGAGATGTTACCCTACTTATGGATTATGTTACATCTTTGTCTCTCATTACAAAGCAAGGGGATAATATTATTGCTCCAAATTTGGTGCGAAGTATTGCTTCAAATTTGGTGCACTAGTAGATATAGGGATAAAAATGAAATAAATACATTACATAATATAGCTAACTTCCTTTTTTGGATAAATCTATTTGCACCATGTTTAACGCATGTAATACAAGTCCCACTCTTCACTTTGCACCAGATTTGACGCAACACTTTTTGCACCAAATTTGACGCAATACTCAAACTCCTAAGAAACCCGCAAACTAGTAAAGTTTTCAACAACTTATTATTGGTAAATGCATAATCATGTGATTAATAAAATCAGCCAATCTTATTGAAATATACATTTTCTGCTATCACTAACTAATCAAATTGCTCTATACTTGAGTCATTGATCACTCATCAGAACTTGTAAGTACCATTTGTTACATTTAGTATTATACTTTGAAAGTATGTATATGTGAAATTAGTATTAAAAATAAACATTGATGATGACATCAGGCCACACAGTGTAATATTTCTGACAATGATTTTAATAATTGAATGAGGTTTGTTTCAATATAATCTTAAACTGATAGCTCAAAGGGACAGTCTACCTAACATTAAACTGTCATGAATCAGATACAGCAGAAATTAAAATCACCTCTTTACTGTCATGCTATTTTCAGTGTTTTTCTTCCTTCTCTTGAATTTAATTTTCAATAAGAAATGTCATTTTATATGCCAGCCCATTTTTAACACCTGTGTAGGGGTGGTAATTCAATGTAGACTGCAATCAGGAAGGGTTACACAGGTGCAGAGAGAAAACTGGCCCAGCGCTTTAAATATACATTGATTGCAAATAAATACATATGATATCCTGATTTTATGTTAAATTTGCAATTATTCTTGCTATATATTTACACTATATACATATAGTGGTATTAATAAACCCAGAGATATAAAAGACAACATTGTTTAGAACAAAAAAAGGAATTTAGGGACATGTAAATATTTCTGCAAAAGATTTCTGATATAACACACACATATATATACAAGTATGTGCAAAGATATATGTACAAATTCTAGCAATAATAATTATTAAAAAAAAAAGAAAATAACATGAGATAGACATATCATGATTTATAGAAATACAAATACAGATTAATTTATGTGAAAATATCATATATCAGATTTTAAATTTATATCAGATTTTTCAAATTTAAATAAGGCCATCGTATGTAGGATCACGGCAGCGATGTCTGGCGATGTCTGGCGAGTGTATTGACTCAAGCAAATGCGTCGATATTGATGCAATGATAAATCATCCCCAAAAAGCGTACTTCTAGCGCAGTTAACCACTTGAGAAGGAGCGTTAAATACTGCTCCACTTGTAATTTGGTCCAAAATTGTTAACTTTTTCGCAAACTTTGGGTTTCTCACTGAAATAATTTACACACAACTACTGCAGTCATATGACAAATTGTTATAAAAGATTGTCTGGGATCCCCTTTGTTCAGAAATAGCATACATGCATGGCTTTGCCATTGCTTTGTAGCAATTAGAATGCCGCTAATTGCAGCTATGCACCCTACATGAAATTACTCGCAGTGAAGTGGTTAATAAATTATCTTGTAAGGTTAATTATTGATGCAGAGTAGAGAGATTACCCTTCCACCTGACACCACCACTTCAAGATATCTCCCAAACAGCTCTCTTTCCTACCTCAACCCCCACTGCTCACCACAATCACAACCACAAAAGGTCTGCCAGTATGCCATATAAATATATATTTTATATTTTATTTTTATTATTGTTTTCTGCAGTGTAGTGGTGTTCATTTATTTGAGTAGAAGCTCATGGGAGCCCTACATGCATATCAAAGTTATATAAGTATAGCCAAAAGGCATCTTTTTGAATCAGAGTTTAGAAAAAGAACATATGAAGATTTTTGCAATCTTGTTTGTCAAAATGTAAAAAAATACATATTTTTACGCTGAGTTCTCATGTGTCATGATATATAAATAAAATAATGGTTTTGTATGTATGTTTTTTGCTGATAAAAACAACATATAATATTTGGGCTTTCTTAATGTGACATTTAAACCTTATAGTGGGGCTGAAATGTGAGCAGCATCTAAAAGCTCCTTAACTGCTCAGCACAGGGGTGGAATGGCTTAGCAATCAAAGGGTTAATGTCTGATCTGTGTTAAGCACACATAAAAATGCATACAATAGTGCTTTCATCTCTAAAAATGTGGATACATATGGAAGATTATTGGTTAAACATTATTTTTAAATACATATTCAATTTGATTATTGAACTATCAGGAAATGCATGTTTGTGCACAACTGACATACATACAAGTGTCTACTGCTTTCTAAATTCTAAAGATTACTCATATAGCTCCATATTTGGATGAGGATAAACCTCAAGACTTTAAAGGAAAAATCTAGTCAATATTAAACTGTCATGATTCAGATAGAGCAGGCAATTTTAAGCAACTTTCAAATTTACTTCTATTATCAATTTTTCTTCATTCTCTTGGTATCTTTATTTGAAATAGCATGAATGTATAGCTTAGCAGTCGGCCCATTTTCGGTTCATCACCTGGGTAGCACTTTTTGATTAGTGTCTAAATGTAGCCACCACTCAGCAAGCGCTACCCAGGTTCTGAACCAAATGGGCCAACTCCTAAGCTTACATTCAAATAAAGATACCAAGAGAACGAATAAAAATTGATACTAGGAGTAAATAAGAAAGTTGCGTAAAATTGCATGCTTTATCTGAATAATGAAAGTTTAATTTTGACTAGATTATTCCTTTAAGAAAAAAGTCTTTTTTGTGAAGACAGGATCACCCATTTAAATTGAACTGTTTTAGATACATACAAAATTAATTGAATCTCAATTTAAATGCAGATATTAACAGTGTAAATAAAATAAAAATCATTGTTCAGTGTCAAATATATTTTGTGAGTCATGACAAGGGTTGCCAGTTGTCCATTATTCAACCAGACAGTCCAGTATTTTAGCAGACTATACAGTAACATCCATACAAAAAATGTCAGCTAAATGTAAAGAGCCTGCTATGTCTTTTTGCATAACATTTATGGCTCAAAAAGAAGTAACACTGTGCATTTTATCTTATATGTGTTACATGCAGCCATGGGACTGTTAAACCATAGCTGTGTGTGTGCTCCTGTCAGTCATGGGGGTCAAATCACTACTGTGTATGGGTGTTACTGACAATCAAAGAGATAACATGACTGACCAGTTGGTAAAATATACATGGTGGTATCAAGGGTGGGGGCCTAAGATTGGGCTTTTGGAGGGACCCCACCTACTACCCGTGCCCAGTCGTCCGACATTTTTTTGGAGCACAGCTGGCAACCCTAGTCTTGACAGAAGGGGTGAGACAGCAAGCCCGCAATGGGGTGTTGTGGTAGGGTTGGGCAGAGTCAGCACATGTTGATGGCAGAGCTGGGGCAGTCCCTGGAAACCAGTATATTTGCCCTGACTAATTAATGCCATAGGAGGGACAGCGGGCAGACTCCACTACCTATATCAAATTTCACAGTGAATGGTTCAGAGGTATTCCAAATGAAGCACTAATGATAGGGCAGGGCACGATATCAGTTTTGCTACCACGTTAAAATTAGCACAAATTGATTACGTGCCCATGATAAAACAGATTTACCAGAGAAGAGTTAGTGCAACCGGCATCACTTTAGCATACCATATACTTTCAATGGATATTGGGACTGCACTAAATTTTGCTCATATTACAAGTTAAAATAGTGCTAGAAAAACTAGCATGGTCTGAGACCTGAAGTTTCACAAAACAAACTTTAAACTTATTAAAATGAAGTATTACGCTCATTCTATATAATTAAAGGCCAGGTATGTTTGTCAGATGCAGTCATGCGCAGTAGAGACTGCAGAGGACAAACATACCTCGCCTTGAGCAGCAGAGTAGTGTGCACTGTGGAAGCTGCCTGGTGGGGGCGTGACCGCGCGTGCCGTTATGGGGTGTGGTTGGTGGGTGTGATGAGGGGGTGTGGCCTCGCGGGAGCATGCAGAAGGGGCGTGGCCGGCAGGAGAGAGGTGGAAGAGACCAAAACAGAGGAGGGAAAGAGAGAAAGCGAGCAGAAGAGGGGGAGAGAGAGCGCACAAAAGAGGGGGAGAAAGAGAGCACAAAAGAGAGGGGGGAGAGAGAGCGCAATAGAGGGGGAGAGAGCTCATAAGAGAGGGGGGAGAGAGAGTGCAAAAGAGAGGAGGGAGAGAGAGTTTAAAAGAGAGGGGGGAGAGAGAGTTTAAAAGAGAGGGAGGAGAGAGAGAGTGCAAAAGAGAGGGGGAGAGAGCTCAAAAGAGTGGGGGAGAGAGAGTTTAAAAGAGAGGGGAGAGAGAGTTTAAAAGAGAGGAGGGAGAGAGAGGGCGCAAAAGAGAAGGGGGAGAGAGAGCGCAAAAGAGGGAGAGAGAGAGAGCACAAAAGAGGGAGAGAGGGAGCGCAAAAGAGAGGGGGAGAGAGCACAAAAGAGAGGGGGGAGAGAGCGCAAAAGAGGGGGAGAGAGAGCACACAAAAGAGAGGGAGAGAGAAAGCACAAAAGAGGGGGAGAGAGAGAGCACAAAAGAGGGGGAGAGAGAGAGCGCAAAAGAGAGGGGGGGAGAGAGCGCAAAAGAGAGGGGGAGATAGAGCGCAAAAGAGGGGGGAGAGCGCAAAAGAGAAGGGGGAGAGAGAGCGCAAAAGAGGGAGAGTGCAAAAGAGGGAGAGAGAGCACAAAAAAGAGGGGGAGAGAGCACACAAGAGAGGGGAGAGAGTGCAAAAGAGAGGGTGAGAGAGCGCAAAAGAGTGGGAGAGAGAGTGCACAAAAGAGGGGGAGAGAGTGAGTGCACAAAAGAGAGGGAGAGAGCTCAAAAGAGAGTGGGGAGAAAGAGCGCAAAAGAGTAGGGGAGAGAGCGCAAAAGATAGGGGGGAGAGAGAGAGCTCAAAAGAGAGGGGGGAGAGAGAGTTTAAAAAAGAGGGGGAGAGAGCAAAAGAGAGGGGAGAGAGAGAGCGCAAAAGAGAAGGGGGAGAGAGAGCGTAAAAGAGAAGGGGGAGAGAGAGCGCAAAAGAGGGAGAGAGAGAGCGCAAAAGAGGGGGAGAGAGCACAAAAGAGAGGGGGAAAGAACGCAAAAGAGAGGGGGAGAGAGCACAAAAGAAAAAAGGAGAGAGCGCAAAAGAGAGGGGGAGAGCGCGCAAAAGAGAGGGGGAGAGAGAGAAAAAGAGAGGGGGAGAGAGAGCAAAAGAGAGGGGGGAGAGAGAGCAAAAGATAGGGAGAGAGAGAGCAAAAGAGAGGGGGAAAGAGAGCAAAAGAGAGGGGGGAGAGAGAGAGAGCAAAAGAGCGGGGAGAGAGAGAGCAAAATAGGGGAGAGGGAGAGCCAAAGAGGGCGAGAGAGAGAGAGCAAAAGAGGGGGGAGAGAGCAGATGAGGGGGGGAAGAGAGTGAGAGAGAGGGAGCAAAAGAGGGGAGAGAGAGCAAAAGAGGGGGGAGAGAGCAAAAGAGGGGGAGAGAGAGCACAAGAGGGGAGAGAGAGAGCAAAAAAGGGGAGAGAGAGAACAAAAGAGGGGGGAGAGAGAGACCAAAATAAGGGGAGAGAGAGAACTCAAAAGAGAGGGGGGAGAGAGTGCAAAAGAGAGGGGGGAGAGAGAGGGAGCTGGGGGAGAGAGAGGAAGCAAGGGTTGGAACTGCGGTACCTAAAAAATTGGCCGTGTACTGCCTGGGCCTCTGAAAACTATGCAGCTAGCTGTGAGTGCTGTGCCTTTTGCAGGTTCATAGGCTGTGTTCTCAGTCCAGTTTGAGAGTGTTTTATGTATATGTATAGATGATAGATAGATAGATAGATAGATAGATAGATAGATAGCTATAGATAGATAGATAGATGGATACTGATTGATAGATAGATAGATAGATAGATAGATAGATAGATAGATAGCTATAGAAAGATATTAAATCTGTATATATTCATATAGATATATATATATATTTACAAAAAATATAGAAATATATGTTGAAAAATAAAAATAAATTCTTCTAACTGAATAACATAGATATTTGAAGTATTCCTAACGCATTTTCGATTTAATGTAGTTGGTCTAGCGCACCTCCAGGTTAGTGTGCAAGCAATAAAAAGAGAAGGCCTTTTTTAGCATTCCCCATAGATGTCTACGGGGAAAGGGAATTAGTCTGGCCACAATATCTGACCCCCAGATGTCAGTACATGTGAGTATTTCATTCATATGCTTACATTTTTACATTCAACTTTGACTTCTAATACCAGCACTAACATGGAAGCCCTATTGATTTACCTTGAGCAGAGTTAGCACTCAAGAGAGACTTTATTGCTCCACTTGTAATCTAGCCCCATGTGTAGTATTCGTAATATTTATTTAGAAGCTAATCATGCATGAGGAATTAAAAACAACTGCTTTGTGAAAAGAAAATTTACAGATGAGAATTATGGGCATAAAAGACACTAGTTCACAATCCCCTAGATTATGAGTTGTGCTTTATGAGTCAAATAGCAGAATTGTGGCCCAAAATGCATCATTTTCCCTAACACAGCCATTACAAGTCTTGTAGGTATAGGTGTACCGCAAGCCTTTTTAGCCTGTAATGCAACGTCAGTACCACACTAGTAAAAATTATGTTTTTTAATGGGATTCCCATAGCGCCGGTATTATGAGTATTGTGTTCTGGTTAAAAAGCGAGCGTTACTGCCTAAAACGACAAGATCGGTAACGCCATCTAAAGTCAGCAGTTATGAGTTTTACGCTACAAAGCTGTAACATAAAACTCATAACTAAAGTGTTAAAATGTACACTAACACCAATAAACTACTTATTAACCCCTATACTGAGGCCCTCCCGCATCGCAAAAACTAAATTAAATTTCTTAAGTCCTAATCTGGCGCTCCCTATATAGCCGCCACTTTAAAAAATATTAACCCCTATTCCGCCGCTCCCTGACATCCCACTATACTATAGTTATTAACCCCTAAACCACCGACCTCCCGCATTGCAAACTCTATTTAAATATTATTAATCCCTAATCTTCCGTTCGCCCACATGGCCCCCATATACTAAAGTTATTAAGCCCTACACCTCTGCCACTATACTAAACCTATTAACCCCTAAACTGCAAGCCCCCCCCCACAATGAAATATACTAAACTATTAACCACTAAACCGAAAGCCCCCCACATCGAAATAAACTAAATTAAACTATTTACCCCTAAACCTACCCCTAACTTTATATTAAAATTACAATTTCCCTAACTTAAATTAAAACTTACCAGTCAAATTAAAAAAACTAAATTTAAACTACCAATTAAACTAATATAATAATTAAACTAAAATTAAACTAACTACCAATTAAATTAAACTAAACTACACATCAAAAAATCCTAACACTAAAAAATTACAAAGTTACAAAATAACAAACACTAAATTACGGAAAATAACAAATGAAATTATCCAAAATAAGAAAGAATTGCACCTAATCTAATAGCCCTATCAAAATTAAAAAAGCCCACCCAAAATAAAAAAAACCTAGCCTACAATAAACTACAAATGGCCCTTAAAAGGGCCTTTTGTGGGGCATTGCCCCAAAGATAACAGCTCTTTTACCTTTAAAAAAAAACACAAAGACCCCCCCCAACAGTAAAACCCACCACCCAACCAACCCACCAAAATAAAAAACCTAATTCTAAAAAAACCTAAGCTAACCATTGCCCTGAAAAGGGCATTTGTATGGGCATTGTCCTTAAAAGGGCATTTAGCTCTATTACTGCCCAGACCCTAAACTAAAAGAAAACCCACCCAAAAAAACCTTTAAAAAAGCCTAACACTAATCCCTTGACGACCAACTTACAGTTTTTGAAGTCCCGCTTGAACTATCTTCATCCCGGAGTTGAAGTCCTGATCCAGGCGGTGAGAAGTCTTAATCCAGACGTCCTCTTCAATCTTCATCCCGGCTGCGAAGTCCTGATCCAAGCAGCGAGAAGTCTTCATCCAGGCGGCCTCTTCAATCTTCATCCAGGCGGCATATTTTATCTTGATCCTGGAGGCGTGGAGCAAGTCCATCCTGAAGACATCGGGCGCAGAGCATCCTCTTCAAATGGTTGCCACTGTACACTGAATCTTCAATGCAAGGGACGCGATTCAAGATGGCGTCCCTTACATTCCTATTGGCTGAAAAATTTGAATCAGCCAATAGGAATTAGGGTTGCTAAAATCTTATTGGCTGTTCGAATCATCTAATAGGATTTAAGCAGCTCTCATTCTATTGGTTAATTCGCCGTCTGGATCAGGACTTCAACTCCGGGATAAAGATTGTTCAAGCGGGACTTCAAAAACTGTAAGTGGATCGTCAGGGGGTTAGTGTTAGGCTTTTTTAAGGGTTTTTTGGGTGGGGTGTTTTTTTAGTTTAGGGTCTGGGCAGTAAAAGAGCTAAATGCCCTTTTAAGGGCAATGCCTATACAAATGCCCCTTTCAGGTCAATGGGTAGCTTAGGTTTTTTAGATAGTTTTTATTTTTATTTTGTGGGTTGGGGGGGGGTGGGGTTTGAAATGTTAGTGGGTCTCTGTAATTTTTTTTCACTAAAAGAGCTGCTATCTTTAGGGCAATGCCCTACAAAAGGCCCTTTTAAGGGCCATTGGCAGTTTATTCCAGATTAGTTTTTTTATTTTGGGGTGTTTTCTTTTATGGGTATTAGAATAGGAATATTTTTTTTATTTTTGATAATTTGTTTGTTATTTTGTGTAATGTATATTTTTAGCGGGTGTTTTTTTTTTTATAGCAAAGAGCTGTTTAACTTAGGGCAATGCCCTACAAAAGGCTCTTTTAAGGGACCTTGATAGTTTGGGGGTGGAGGTTTGTATAGTGTTAGGGGTATTAGAATAGGAATAATCTTAATTTTTTTGGATAATTAATTTTTTATTTTAAGTTTTTGTATTTTTTTGCTATGTTAGGTTTTAGTGTAAGGCAGGTTAGGTTTTATTTCACATGTAAGTTTGTATTTATTTTAGCTAGGTAGTTAGTAAATAGTTAATAACTATTTACTAACTAGTCTACTTAGTTAAAATAAATACAAACTTACCTGTGAAATAAAAATAAAACCTAAGCTAGCTACAATGTAACTCTTAGTTATATTGTAACTACCTTAGGTTTTATTTCACAGGTAAGTATTTAGTTTTAAATAGGAATTATTTAGCTAATAATTCTATATTTAATTTAGATCTAATTTCATTATGTTAAAGTTAGGGGGTGTTAGGGTTAGGGTTAGATTTAGGGTTAGGGATACATAAGGGTTAGGTTTAGGGGTTAATATAGTTTAATTTAGGTAGTTGCGATGTGGGGGGCCGGCGGTTTAGGGGTTAATAGGTTTAATTAGTGGTAGTGATGTGGAAGGCCAGAGGTTTAGGGGTTAATAACATTATTTAGTTGCAGCGATGTTGGGGTGCAGCGGAAAAGGGGTTAATAACTTTAATATAGTTGCAGCAGTGTTGGGGTGCGGCGGAATAGGGGTTATTAACTTTAGTATAGTGGCGGTGATATCAGGAGTGGCACATTAGGGGTTAATAATTTTATTTAGGTGGTGGCGATATCGGGAGCAGCAGATTAGAGGTTAATAACTGTAGGCAGGCTTCGACGATGTCAGGAGCGGCAGATTAGGTGCTAATAACTGTAGGCAGGTGTCAGCGATGTCGGGGGCGGCAGATTCGGGGTGTTTAGACTCAGGGTTTATGTTAGGGTGTTAGATTTAAACTGGATTTTCTTCTTCCCCATAGACATTAATGGGGCTGCGTTAAAGAGCTTTTTTTTCGCGATCACAGGTGTTAGACTTTTTTTTTGCCGGCTCATGGGGAAAGATTGCACGAGCATGTCAAAATACCGCTTGTTTTTAAAAGCTTAAAATCTCCATATTGCCCGTGCAAGCCAGGTTTTTTTAAACTAGGTTAAATATGCAACTTTTGTTGCGTTCTTTACTTTCCCTATATCGCTCAAAACTCGTAATCTAGGTGTATGTTATGTATAAATGTAAAGAGAAGAAAACTCAGAACCTTTAAAGATCGTCAATCAGGGAAGTTTGCATGACATTTACTCATTCGCATTTGATCTCCCATTTTTAATTCTGAACTTGCAAATATACAGTTATTTAAAAGACTGACATATGTGTAATTACTCTTATTTATTATAAACATCGCTAGAATATATCTAAATTGTTTTAATGACATGCACACTCACTGTGAAAATTGCCATTTTAGCCATGACAGTGCTGTAGAATATTTAATTTTCTGTTAGCATTTATGCCTTTTTAATTTGTAATCATGAAGTTGATTGAAAGACTAAGTGCAGTAATTGGTAATAGTTTTAGTTACGGATAACTTCATTAAAATAGTGTATATGCTGTGACAGAAAGATAATAATTATTTAAACAACACAAACAACTTTTCTGTTGGTATTTCATGTACTTGTATTTATTTTTAAATTTTTAGGTTCTGTTTTCACGCTTTTAAAATGTAAGTATCTTCATTTTTATTCCCAAAGAGGAAGGGAGATATTTAATTAACCTAAATCTGTAAATTACCTAGATGAAAGAAAATTTTAAATAGATAAAACATTACGGGCTAGATTACAAATGGTGTGCAAATTATTGCACTAGGGTTTTCACAATTGTTTGTGCATCATTTAAATTGCAGTGATATTACATTACATATTGCATTACATAGTAATTTCGCTAGCACAATCTTGATTTATGCTAGAATCCTTACCCCGATTTCAGAACTATGGTTAACTGTTTTGTAAAATTAAAAAGTTGCACAAAACACTTTTTTATACATTACAACTTACAGTTACACTCATATTAACACTGTCAAATAAAAAAATATTCTCAAAATATATGGCACCCAAAAGTTATAAGGGCTCAAAGATAGTAGACCTCTGTGTTAGAAAAAAAAAAGCAGCAGAAGGGCTATAACATTGAGATACATACATATACATGTCTAAAGATGTATATGTATCTATTGATATATGTCTATATGTGTGTACATATATATATATATATATATTAATGTATTTATATATACATACATGTATTTACAGATATATATATACATATAAACACATAAAAAATATATGTACACACATATAGACATATATATATATATATATATATATATATATGTGTGTGTGTGTGTGTGCATTGGAACCCCTTCCAGTGTGAAAGCCACTGCCAGCCACAGTCTCTCCTTAGATTGTGTAGCAGATACCAGAACAATGACAGCAGTGACCACCCAGAAAGAACAAAGGAATCCCAGGTCAGGCTTGAACCAAAGATACAGGCTGCACCTCAAATGGAGAATAGTGTAGTATAGCTAAAAATCAAAACTGCAAAATTAACTTATGAAGAAGTTGAAGGTTCCAGCGCTTTATTCAATTGATGAAAACCCTAGACAATCAGGGTAGTCACTAGCCAATGATAGTGGAGGGCCCTCTAGTGGGGCAGTAACAACATTAAGGCTTGAAGTCTGGAGGATGCTAGAATGTGTTGCTACAATGTTGCAGGTATGGAGGCGGGTGTTTGTGATTACCTTTATAGGGTCATGCAGCAGTGTATCCGGCCTCTTCCTGTTCCAGACTTCAAGGAGAAAGTTTCTTTGTGTCCTGTGCAGAGCTTGGATGATGGATAGAGC